>NW_004797522.1:629878-655353 GCF_000002075.1 Aplysia californica
CCCTCCTCCCCAACACACACATAACCCCACTTCCCCAAAAAACAACAAACAACAGTATATTTTTATATGGTCAATGACAGTCCTAAACCTGTATAAAGACAAAGAGAAAAATGTAAACTAATCCTTTTCTTTCACATTGTGATCTAATACTAATACTGACATAATTCCACTCCACAATGGTTATATCCTTAGTGTAAATCTATGTTCCATTCCCAGATCTTGTCTCCCTATCGGGAACCCAGTTACTAGGTACACGATATCCGCGAAGCAAATATTATGAGTTCAGAATCTAATTTTAGCTTGTATTGGCTTCGCGGATTTATCAAACTATTCTCCCAGATTTGACTATTTGCAATAACATTTCGCGTGTTTTTTCTCCCGAATACAACAGGAAAATGGTCAAAGGAGCAATTCATGAGTAAATATTGGCCAATCAGTTGAAATATAATGCCACAAAATAAGGGAATGAAATCAATGTGCCGTCGTAAAAGAATAATTCTAGCTAGTATACGTCTAGCACTAGGTACATATAGCCATGGGAATGCTATTCAAGCTGAATGAGAGTAATCGAAGGATTGAAGTCAGAGATGGACCGATAGTTTATTCCTGAATATAATTAATTAGCAATTCTCTTTAACCTGTAGGCGTTTTTTTAAAATAATGAGCGCGTGAAACTTTCCGCCTTCTTGTTGGTATAGCCAAAGAAATCAGGGGATTGATAAGGAATCGAAAGCAACTTGTTTTGCTTTTGTTTAGATGCCTTCAAGCCTTCAAGAGAATCTGTTGTGTTACAAGTTAGATCTAGAATCTATATTGCTCTGATATAAGCTAAACAAGAAACAGGTGAGTAGTAAGTAGTAAAAGTAAAGTAAACGACCCATCTTCTGAGACTATGTTTGCTAGATTTGATCAATGCAACGACGTGCATACGCTTTTCTTTTCCTGTTTAGCCCAGAATCTAAGTTTATTAAGGCTGAGGGGAAAACTGGTGTCTTCTTCGCGGCCTGCCTCTCGTTCTTATAATCTTAGACTCTACTCTAAGTTAGTGGGCCCTACAAGAATGGCAAGATGACCGAAATTGTTGTCGACAAGTATAACAAGCTTATTTATAATTAGATGTTATTTATTATAACTTCATAGAAGGAGGACTTCCGTGCCGTAACGAGCGACCACTAGAGACTATGAAACAGTCTAATTCTAATAGAGGGCAAGGGACCGCAATTGTACAGGAGTGCTGGGTTAGGGGTAGGGGTAAGGTTAGGGTCAGGGTTAGGGTTAGGTGTTGGTCTCTTCTTTATTTTGTTTGTTAGGGTGGTGGCAGACAGAAGTTTGTGCAAATTCATTTAGTTGATTTAGGCCTACTTTTTTTTGGTAATGGCACCTGCTATTCGGACTCGAGTCTGAATAGACTCCCATGGCTGGCGGACTCAAACTCCATGCGTGTACCGGATGTGAAGCGGACATGCAAGTTGACCTTGTTTTTCCTCGGTTTCTAGGATCTGGCCAAAGTTTTCGACACAAAAAATTATTAGAAAAGTATTAGTGACGCCAAAAGTGAACAACAGTTGCAAAATTATCTGAAATACTACACAACGAAGGCAAACATGAGATTTTGGGAAAAAAAACAATACTTTTCCATTGGTAAGCGATTACGCAACCTAAATAATTTAGAAAAAATATTTAATACTTGGTAAATTCTCATTTATTTTTTCTTTTGTACTTATTGAAAGAAACTTGCTGTTACTCTGATAGGGTCTAAAGTCTAAGCTCAATAAGCAGTGAAAAAAAATTGAATATCCAAGTTTCGAAACAACAAAGGATTATCTATCAATAGGTAGTCTAAACCCGTTTTATTTGACAAGAAAGACAAAATCATTTCTCGATCGATTGGAAATCCCGTTAAAAATTTTTAAGAAGAGAAAAAAGTTAAAACCCTTCCAAAGGGAACAAAAGCCAGTTATTCAAAGTAATGCGCATTGGAGTTTGAGTCCGAATAGCCACGGGAGGCTTTCAGTTTTGATTTGAGCTTAAGGGGAGGAGCGACCCTTGATTTAGCAGATTTTGGGTCAGGCTGTGCACATTTTATCTTTGCTGATTTTTGAAGATCAATTTAACCAGTTTTTTGTCTAAAAATAGCATGGATACAATTGAGAAAGACTTTATTCTCCAGGTAAATTGCCTTTAAAAACTTAAGGATGGATTAATATAGTGAATTTTCACAATTATTGTCGGTTTTTGCAAAATGGTTGGTTTTGTTTTTCATTTTTTTCACTACTCCTTCCTTAGTTTTCATCCTTTTGTCAACAAACTTTTAGGAAACATAGATGGCAAGGCTGCCACCAATATAAAAGAGATATTTGGGGAAAAAAATAATACTTTTCCATTGGTAAGCGATTACGCAACCTAAATTTAGAAAAAAATATAATACTTTGGGTAAATTCTCATTTATTTTTTCTTTTGTACTTATTGAAAAAAAATTGCTGTTACTCCGATAGGGTCTGGTTCAGGTATACTCTCACCTAATTTGGTCAAATTTGGTATGTAAATAAGAAAGCCGTAGGGATATGAAATTCATTGTTTATTTTCAAGATGGTGGCTGTTTCCATATCAACCGCTGTAGCTATACCAAAATAGAATTGCGGATCAAGAGATTTTACTATGTTTAACTTACATGTGTACTTAAATTTGATCTCGGGCAACAAACATAGAAAATGGTCCTCAAGGGCAGCTCCTCCCGTTAAACTCTTCAAAAGAACTGAACGCGTCGCCAAGTTTCAACGAGGAGCCAGCGTCCGCCATCTTGAAAATCAAAAGACAGGCTCCAACCCGGAAACCGGGGGGGGCGTCAAAATTTTAAAAAGATTAAACAAATGTGGAAGCCGTGGGTGGGTGGGTGGGAGGCAGAATAATGACCAGATTATTCGAATTATTATATTGGCACCGCGGGGGCAGAATAATGACTTCCAATTATAAGACAAGCCCTTCTTCACCCCGCCCCTTTTTCTCTTTCTGTGCATGCATTTGTGTGTGTGAGTGTGTTAATATACACCCTCTGTAATTATAGCATCACATATATAAATTTGTAAATTGAATTATTAGTAGACCTAGCTGGATGCAACATGCGAAGCATTAAATTTGATATCAGCGTCATTGTTCCTTTTTTTTTCTTCTCAAATGGTATTTAGAGAAACAGACTTAATTACCCAGAAGATGGCTGACGGTCCGTCTCCAGCAAAAAAAGCAAAAACTGACTCATCAGACTTGCCTGAATGCCCTTATGGTGCTCGATGCTACCGTAAGAACCCCCAGCACTTTAAGGAATTTTCTCATTCTAAAGACAAGGATGAACCAGCTTCTACTTCAGGAGCGAAACCCAACATTGATGACAGTTCTCTGCCTCCATGTAAATATGGAGATAAATGTTATCGTAAAAACCTTCTCCACTATGCTGAGTTTTCTCACCCTACGTCGCATCCTATCAAAGCTGCCTCGGGAAGTGGTGATGACACAGATGTGTACGATTCAGAAGAAGAGAAGGTAAGACTGCTTGCTGCTTTTCACCTTCTCAATGACCATTCCATAATCTGATTATGTTTCTTTTGACCCTGGTAATCCACAGCTGTTATATCAACCTAATTTATGTCTCTAAAAGCAGGATCTGCAAAATACTAAACCTCTGGAAATAAACAATTAAAGCTGCTAGGGGCCCATCACAAGCTAAAAGATTACAAAAAAGCCTGAACAAATTTCTTGAGTTGGGGCTTTTCTTCGATCTATTTTTTCGCTTAAATTTTAGCCTCCAGAAAGTGTTAAAGAAATCTCCTGAAAATGTTGAAGAATCCTCTTTCGTTATTGACATAAAAAAATGTGTGTGAATACCCATCTGTATCTGAAAGAATGCACTTATACTACATATTTGTGTAACTTCAAAACAAACAATAAGGACAATGCAATCACTTTTCAACTCCCTCAATCCAGGGAGTTTTTCCCGAAAATGTACCCAGAAACCGATCATTTTGGCACTTATATAAAGGCCCCCTAGTAGCCATGAATATCATCCAATTGCTTTGAAATTTAGAACAAAGTACAGTCAAACCTGCCCTGACGGCCACCTCTATAAGACGGCCACCTGTACAAACGGCCACTTTCCATTTCCCCCCTTGCGTTTTTTCTATGTAATTTAACTGTGTAAAACAGGCACCTGTCCAACGCGGCCGCGGCCACCATATTTTACCACACAACCCCTATCACACTAAGCAATAACACCTGTCTTAGACGGCCACCTTAGTGACTCCATTACGTTTTGTTATAAATTGTGCATTGGCACATGGCGTTGTAGGCGAGCCGTCATAATTCAATCACCTGTCGTTTTTGTTAGGTAGTCCTTCCAACCGATCACAGTTGCGTAGGCCCCTCCCACTGTTGACCAATAGCTACCAATTTTCAGCTGCTGGTGAGGTAAGCGTGTGATCCCTCAAAACCCATAAACCCCGCCCAGAACTCATACACAAATCGTAAGTGAGATGAATGGTGACTGTTTACCCAGTCTGTAACAAAGTTACAATAGGACGTCAACATGAACTTGTGACAGAAGCTTCGCTCGTTCTCCGAGCGGTGGCGACCCATGTGTTTGTTTTAACATTGCACTCGGTCTTCCTTGTCTGATACATTTCGTTTTATTGCCACTCTTGTGCAAAATCAGCAACAAAATACAAATTACAAACAAAATACAAACCACCACCACCAACAACAAAAACAGCAACAATGGGGCTACTTTCGATTGGGACCTCAGATGGGAATGGGTCATTTTCTTCATCTTGATCAGTCCTGCCTAAGACGGCCACCTGTCTTATACGGACACTTTTCTCCTTGACAATGGGTTGCCCTTTGACTGTACAACCTACAATAGAACTTTAGACATTTAATCGAATTTGAAGTATGTAGCTTTTGAAGTTTTGCATTGGGGTGTTGTACAAATTTGGTATTTTAGGGGGCTTTTTTTTTCATGGCGGAATGAGCAAGGGCATGCGTACGTTGATATTCAAATATATATATGCTTGTCTTTCTTCTTCTTCTTCGCTCTCGATGACAGCAGCTAGACAGTCAGTCCGATGTTGCGTACAAACTGTGTAGTTCGCTTCAACTATGCTTGTGAGTGTCTATATATTATATTGTATTTGTATGTCATGTATCATCATCATTGCCTTTTTCACCTTGGGTCAGGTTATAGGCCACGAACAAACACTCTCCACCTTTCCCTATCCTGGGCTAGTCGCTTGATGTCACTCCACGTCTTCCCACTTTTCTTTACATCCATTTCCGTGACTCTTCTCCCGGTTCCATGAGGTCTTCCCCTTGATCTTTTACCCTGTGGGTTCCAATCTAACACTTTTCTTGTAATGCAGCTGTTTGACTTCCTGAGAGTGTGTCCAATCCATCTCCAACGTCTTCTTCTCACCTCATCTCTGACCGGGCTCAGTCTGGTTCTTCTTAATACTTCCACGTTGGTGGTCCTGTCTGTCCATTTGATCTTCAGCAGCCTCTTCAGACACTTGTTCAAGAAAACCTGGATCCTCTTTATGCACGTATGGGATGCGTTTCACGTCTCACACCCATACAACTAGACTGACTTCAGACAAAAGAACAAACTTTAAGATGACACCCATATAACACCACATGCCCAAAAATTGATGAGCGCCTGATTCCACCGTGTCGTGACATATATTATTTTAGATTCTGCTGAAATCAATTTGAAGAATTATGTTGAAATAGGTTTTTTTATATTTCTGGTAAGCAATTTGAAAAATTCAAATGTCGTCAAAGTGATTTTTGATGCAAAGAACATATTGTATTGCTTCATGTTAATGGTTTTGTGGTTAGGCTGCTGGGCTCACAATTGAAAGGTTGTAGGTTTAAACCCTGTCAGGAATTGAAGTTGTGTCCTTGGGAAAGGCACTTTACACACATTCTCCTCACTTTACCAAGGTAGGAGTGGGTCCCCAGCTATAGACCGTAAAAGCTCATGTCAGTTAGTTAGTGTTAGAGTGCTTTAACTGATTCAGCTGGCAGATAATTTTGATTCTAGCCACAAATAATTTATGACCGCTTCGTGACCTCAAGGGTGATCTTACATAAAGTTAATAAAGAATATCTAAATTTGATAAAACCCTATGTGTGCGCCATATATATCGAAATGTTCAGAATACTATTCAATGACACCAGAAAAACAGGTTAAAATGTAAGTGGTAGGGGAAACAGAAGAGAGGAAACTGATGTGAAGAAAGCAAGCAGTAGATAACAGCAACCCTGAGAGGCTCTGCTTCAGAATAGGCCTGCAGGAGACTGTCAGCGGCTGTGAGCGGCGCTGTGGGCTGAATCCGTTAATTGGCTGCTTGAACTACATACTTTCCCAGTTGGCCTTCATATGAACCTTGTGCAGTTGCGAGCGCGGTAAAACCTCTACTAAAACTAAAACTAAATACTTTCCTGGGAGCCAAAAATGTTTCAGTGTTGTAGGGTCCACTGGGGTAATAATAGCTGTAAAGTGCATAGAACATGCTGTTAAGTGGAGGTATGGGCTACACAAATGCCATTTATTATATTATTATTATTGTTTTCTCTGAATCTGTTTTGTTGACCAATTTTTTTCTCAAAATGCTTACAGGATGAAAAAAAGGGTTCAGAGAGCAAAGATATCATCAGCAAAGATCTATCTCTGGTGAAAAGATTCTCACAGTTGACTCCAGAGGAGAGGAAAGAATTGATTAAAAGAGCCTTTGAGGAGAAGCAGAAGCTACAGCAGGAGTTGGATGGAGCAAAGAAAATGGTAGAGAAAAAAGACAAAGAGCTCAACCACATGCAAAAACAGGCAAGTTCTTGTTTTCCCTTTTTTTTTTTTAGACAAAGAGTTCCTCGTCAGTCCAAATTTTAGAGTGTAATCTATATAAAGAAATTCAAAGTAAAAAATTTTATTATCAGTTGTAGGGTAGGAAAAGGTGGTGGGTAAAAGTTTTATGTGTTGTGTCAAACTAAAGAATAAACCACAGTTCTGGAAACACTGTGTGTACGTTTTTTCACTTATCAGAACTTGTAAGAGGACAATAATAAGACAGTAGCTCATGTTGCCATAATTTTTCTGTGTTAGAAAGTAATTAAGTTATAAGGAGTACAAAAGAAATACAGCAGAAAGTTTAAGATATTGCTATGTATTAACAAAATAAAGCAAACACTGTTTTATTTTCTTTTAATACTTTTTTTTTCCCAGCTGAATAGTGGTCTTTTGCTAATGGAGGGTGAGGAGGAGGCAATGAAAAAGAACACGACCACATATTTTGAACTTGTCGCTGAGAGGTCATACAAGGAAGGGTCTGCCAGTCAGTTTCATTTCAGGCTGGCGGAATCTCAGTTTTACAGGCTGCTGTCTGGTCCGGCCTCTGCTATGTAAGCTTTGAGTACTTTTTATTAAACTGGCTTGCTCTATAAAAAGTCGTCTATTGGTAATTGGTGTAAAACAACCAGTCGCTGGAATATAAACAATTTTGATCGCCAAGTGCTTGTGTCATTTTGACAATCCAAACATTTTGCATTAATATGGTGTTCATAAGGGTCAAGTTGTGGATTACGGGGAGTTTGAATAGATTCGCAAACATAGAACTTGAGATATCCTTTGTTTAAGGTGGTCAATGGATGAATTACACCCTGTCACTGCGAAAAGGGTTAATGTTATATTCAATGTAGCAAGAAAGTGAAGGTTTTAAAGACTTTCGAATGTATAAGTATTCGATCCCTTTTTCTTTCAGGACTCGAATAGTTCGTGTTGAATATGTGGTCACTCCGCACGTGGTAAAAAAGTTTAGGTATGTATAAGTGTTTATCTTTTTCAATGTTTCACAAGTTTTAATGGTGATGAACTGGTTTTTCGACTGTTTAACTTATGAGGAGTCTGTGGGGAAAATGGATAAAGTGACAGAATGGAACTCATGAACCATTTGTTTATTGTTTTGTTTTTGTTTGATTTCCCATTCAGCTAACAGATAATGTTGTTGTTGTTGTTGTTTTCAAATCCCTTTAGCTGCGAGCATTTCGCACTTGGCAGCGCAATGCCTCCCTCAAGTAACCAAATGTCCTTGTCATCTGGTCAATGCCAGAGTAGAGCAGGCTTTGTAAGTCTGTAGGTGTGTGTAGGAGATTGCGTCGAAGAACTACCAGGTTTTGGGCAGTGAAGGAGAAGATGTTCAACGGTCTCCTCGTGGTAATCACAGTGTCTGCAATGGGGTTCCCACATGGGGTTGATTCTGTTTATGTGCTTGTTGGTGTGTAAGTGTCCTGTGCCGGCTCTGAAGATCAATGTCTGATCGGCTCTACATAAAAGATCCGAAGGGTCTTTGGGGTTGGGTTTGTCCATGTACCTGAAGAGAGATCTTCCTGTTTCTGTGTTGGCCCATCTGTTTAGCCACTCGTCTGTGCTTTTGGCTTAGATGATCCCTCTGTAGGTCTGTAAAGAGGCGGCTGTGTCTATCTGGGGCAGGCTCGCTCCAGTCTTTGATAGATGGTCTGCAGTCTCATTCCCTGGTACTCCAGAATGGCCAGGCACCCACTGCAGTGTGACCCGATTGCCTAAGGAAGTGACCCGGACGCCATATAGGAAGTGCCCATCTGTTTAAAAGTAGGAGTAAAAGCGTACAAAAAAGTAGAAAGAAAATGTACCTTTTAATTGGGATTTATGAACAGCAGGATAGTACCATTCCTCCCAGAGTCAACCAAGTCATTACCCAAGTCACTGGCCTGGCAGTGAAGGGGTGAAGATTGATTTCTTCACAATTTCCACTTTCTGATCTTGCCTGTTTTTTCCCTTGGATTACTAATGTACTATCACCCAGAATGAATACTGTTCTCATCATGAAAGTGTTAAAGCTCAAGTTAATCTTTAGCTTACTAAATTCTTTTTTTTTTTAATCTTTAAATTAAATGCATGAAGGTTGGGGGATGAAATTATAAATGTTGACAAGGTTGATGTGACAAAGTTGAAGCGAAGTGTTGAGACTTTAAAAAATAAAATCTGTTTTGTTTGAGCTGAGAGAAGCACATCAGTGCAGTAACAGTCATTTGGTGCTCGGAAAGAGTAAAACAGACAGAAACAGAAAGGAGAAAGTAAAGAATCAGTACCTAACAGTGGCACCCTCCAACCACTTGATGATTTGTGAGATGTCAAGAAAAAAAAAAAGGTCAAGTGACTTATTATTGAAGTGTTTACATTTTTAAAAAAAATACTGAGACCTTGAGTTGATATAAAATCATTTTCCTTTTCAGGCAGGCCCAAGCAGAACTGAAAAAAAAGAGAGGAGAACAATTTTCTTACCCGGTTCTTGGTTTCCATGGCACATTGGAAAAGAACATACAACCAATATGTGAGAATGGTTTCAGAGCTCCAGGTATTGAATACAGTTGTGCTTGATTAAAATTACTTTGCAGATAAGTTTAGTAGCGGAGCCACTAAATCAGTGTCTCGGATGTAGTGTTTAGGCTCTTCATCGTCGTGCGTTGAAGTCGAAAGTTTGATTCCACTCTGGAGAGGTGATTTTATTGATTTTCTGTAATTCTGTATCTTTCCCCAGGGATATTGCATCCTTCTCAGCCAGGATTGGTAATGTTGAAGTAGCCTGGCTCTTAAGCAATTTAATTTGTGTCAATTGGGTGTAAAACATTTTCAGTTACCATTACAGCCTCTAACAAATCAAAAGTAGGCTAAATGAATGAATTTTGAACTGAGATATCTAGACTGAGAGACCACAGAGCTAATGGTTTATTGTTGAGAGTTTTTACTAAAATGGAACCTCAACAGGGATAGAATCTTTGAAAATCGCTGAATTACAAAGGAGATTTTTATGCCTCAATTGACACAATTTAAATCATTTAAGAGACGGGCTGCTTTGAACCTGCCTGTCAGGGCCAACCCGGGCTGAGAGGGATACAACATCCCTGCAGACAAACGAAGATGCTCAATAAAAGAACCTCCCCTCTCGGAAATTGAACTCTCTTCTTCTGTGCGCGATGGTAAAGAGCGTGATCGCTACATCAGAGACATCGTTGCTGGGTTACACAAGGTCATGGGTTCATCTCGTAGATAATCCAATGTCATCATGATGTTACAGGTTTCAAAACTGCTTCTAAGACTTTTTCAGTGATATACAATATGTTATATTATTTCTCTGAGAATTTTCTCCTTTTTTAACACTTTTTTGAAGACATACTGCTTAAAATTTATCAGAAAGATTGAGATGGTCACATGTCCACATTTAAGGAGGCAGAGAAAGAGTTTAATATTATGCCTCAGTTGTCCCTTTTGGAGATAAGGGGAAATAAGATTAGATGAAATTGAATTAATGACCAATTTAGTGACATTTTCGTCATTTTTAGATCTAGTACCAAAAAGGGGCCTTGGCATAGTGGGTTTACCCCCTGCAGAGATAACGAGTTAAAGCTTTGTATTGGCAAGCAATGTTTCAAACTTTATGGAGCTATGTCTTTGAAATACGACTTTAATGGGAGTACTTCCATCCGATTTAGCACATCATTTT
The DNA here is from genome assembly GCF_000002075.1 of Aplysia californica. Classification (NCBI taxonomy): domain Eukaryota; kingdom Metazoa; phylum Mollusca; class Gastropoda; order Aplysiida; family Aplysiidae; genus Aplysia; species Aplysia californica. The sequence continues at coordinate 640,456 of NW_004797522.1, forward strand.
CAAGAGAAGTTTCTTAAAGCCCAAAAAACATTGTCAGGACCCAAATTGGATCCCAAAAGCTCTTGTGTGGCCTTAAGCGATACTCCTCACTTGTTGCTTACAACTGCTGTTCTTCTCCCTATGGTGGTTGTTGTTAGATGTCTGTGGTAGGTCCTTTTTTTTTCTAAACATCTTTTGTTGTTATTGATCTAGTTTCTAACCATCTTAAGTCTGTCCGTTTGTCTGACTTTTTCCCCAACATTAGATGACCATTGTAGTATCAATGTGATTTTTTTTTCTCAAACACCATACCAAATGACCATCTTTGTGTCTAGGAAATTTATCTCTGTACTCAAAACTCAAACCAAATAACCATTATTGTCCCAGTTTGCTTCTTTTCACTCAAAAGTCAAACAAAATGTCTGTTATTTTGTCAGGGTGCAAGGTTCAAGCAACGGAGAGATAATTTGGAGGTTTTAGTTAAGGGGTGTTCTTCAGTGATTACCCAGCACTAAATGCCCATTATTTTGTCAATGTATCTCTCTTTACTCAAACAAAGAAACTTGACCTCGGTGCCTCCAACTCCCCCAGGGCAGTGCCCCTGACTGAAGTGTCTTTAGGCCATTCCCAACATGATCATGCTGTGCGGGAACAACATAGGGGGAACTGCTGCTTTTTCTTTCCTCTTCCTTACTATCGTCATTTTTCCTCTACTTCTTTTGTTTGTTTGTCACTCTCTTGTGAACTGCTTTTTCCGGGATGCCTTGATAGTCAAAGCAGACTTTGTACTGTTGAGGCTAGTGAGGTGAGCAGAATAAGCCTGATTCCCTGTTTGGACTTCTCTGTTGACATCCACCCCTTGGCGCTCATATGACCTTATGCAGTTGCGAGCGCTGTAAAACCCTACTGAAACTGATGTTTCCAAGGTGAGAAAGAGTTCAAGCAGCAAGAAGATAACGGTACTTCTGTGAGTACCCAACACTAAATACCCATTATTTTGTCAATGTACTTCTCTTTACTCAAACAAACAATGAACTTGTCCTGGGTGTTTTGTAGGTGAGCAAAAGTTCAAGCAGCGTACAGATAACGGATGGTACGGTGCTGGGGTGTACTTCAGCGAGTATCCCTCCTACTCAATGGGTTACGTCCATGGGGCTTCCAAGCTGATGTTGTGTCAAGTTCTGCCCGGCAAAGTAAGTCAATGGGAGATTTCCTCCACTCTTCACGGCAATCTTTAACAAGATAAATTATTAGAAAGACACTGTCACAGATGTCCACCTGTCTTTTCTCCTCAACAGTGGGTGGCCGTCTTGGACAAATTTGACTACTGAGATAAGTAATAAACGAATTAAGTTCTGCTTTTATTGAACTCGAGGGGAAAAATTTGATTTTATGCATAATTATTGTAATTGTAGAAGTTTTGTGCCCCCATTGACTCAATTTTGGTCATACAGCAGGCGGGCTGCTCTCTAGTAAAACAAAAGTAATTATTTCTGCAAAAGTGAACAGGTCTGCTATCAAAAGGATATCGTTCCTCTTTTTAACATAAACATTTTTAGGTCGTGTAAATATTTTGAAATCACATGTAAACATAAAAAAAAATTTTGATAGCTCATTTGCTTTCTGTTTTGATTTCAGATCTACAAATGCAAGAAAATTATAGCTGGGGCAAGTCTGCAGGAGGGATTTGACTCTCATACGTCACCATGTGGCAAAGAACTGGTCATTTTCGACTCGGCTTCCATATGGCCGTGCTACGTAATATACTTCACCAAGGCAGCTCATGGAGATTTTCAATATGCCTCTCCGAGTGTGAGTTTTTAAAAAAATTTTTAGATGAGCGTGTGATAAGAAGGCGCCTCTGATAGATCCTTATTCTTTTGTTTACCACTGTTGTTTCTGTCTGACTGTGTTGCTTTAACCCTATGCGTACGTTGTGTTTTACTATCGTATCCATACGACGTGGGGAACTCTGTGCCACCACTTTCAAAGAGGAAAATTACTCGTTAATCCGATCCGTACGCTTCGCATAGCAGTCTGTCAAAAATGATTTTTTGGAAAATACTGAAAGTTTCAAATAGGTCTTCGTACTAGAAGTATTCTAAAATGTGAAGAATACAACCCTTGGGGTACAAAACGGCCCCAGGGTGTACGGATAGGGTTAACATTGTGCTAAATCATGACCATAATTATTGTGTTGATGTGCTTTTGGTAGGTTCTAGTTCTTTTTTTCTCCAGTGTTATTTCTGTCTGTTTGTCTTTCTTTTCCCAGCATTGGATTACATTATTGCATTGCTATGCTTCTCTCTCATCATCAAGTGCTAGATCTGTGACAGACCTTGGCAATCGTTATTCACCATACATTCTTTTCCTGGGATGCTCTAAAAAAAAGCTGTATTTTCCTGATCTTTCCCTGTCACCCATTTGCTTAGGCTTTCCGAGTAAGTTGCTCTGGGTATACCCCTACCTTGCTGTCCCCGGGGTTTTATGCACCTCGCATAATTTACCTAAATTTGATAATTTTTTGCATAATTTCTGATTATTCTCCTTATCCTTCTTTGTTAAAATTAACAAAATCGCATAATTTCACATTTTTGGGCTCAATTAAAATTTGCATTATTTCAGGATTTTGTTTTTGCATAAATCTGCAGGAACAGCTTGATTACCTTTAGTTTTACAAATGAGGGCCAGATGTTCAAGGCCCTCTTGTCTATTGAAGTGTCTCAGAAACAGCTGCGTTTGTCTCTTCGTACTTACATGTAAATCTGGAAGAAAATAAGAAAAACTTAACTGAGTATTCTGTCTCACAATTTATTATAGTTGGTTTATACTATTGTCTCATCCAATGCAAACCTTGCTTTTTCTCCCTCCATGCATCCCCTCTCCTCTTTCACTCCTTTCGGTTTCCCCTTTCTAATATACCATCCCATCTACCTTTCTTTCTCTCTTTTATCCCCTCTCTCTCTCCTAACCTCCCTCCTTCCATATCCTCCCTTCTTTTGTTTTTTCTCTCCCTCTGTACCACCCCCCCCCCCTCCCCTCTCACTCTCTTTCTCTCTAAGAACTATTTCCTATTAAAAACATATATATCATCCTTATCTCTCCTCCTTTTTTGTGTTTGTTACTCTCTTGTAACTTGTAATCTTTGGCCCTTATATGACTTTAATGTATTGCAAGTGCTGTAAAACTCTTACAAAAATTTCAAAAACTAAGAACACAACACCACAAGACTGAGACAACACATGGACAGATGTTTTAAGCTAGTAAATTCACCAAAATGCTAGTGTCGAGAAGCAGACCAAACTGTGGAACACATCCTCCAGCCATGCAGGACATATAGAGCCCCGAGACAGGAAAAGTGGCCAACCCCATTAACACTACCTACAGGAGAAGCTATATAATATGGCCTCAATAGAGAAACTGGCCCAATATGTATGATAGATGCCAAACTTCAAGTGTGATGCGATCTAGAAGAAGAAGAATAAAACACTGCCTGTGTGATTATAATGGTATTATATTCTGAGGATGTAATCTATACTGTTATTCTGTTCCCACAATGATCATAAACCAACCCTCAGGAAAGATAAGTAAAGCTTGTATTGTTTTCTTTTTTCTCCTCTCTTTTGATTTTGGTTTTCTTGTTCATATTTTTTTCACTTATTGTATTTTACTAGGGCAAGGTTTATGGATACAAGGATGTTGTAAATTGTCCTAGGTCAAAGTAAGTAAGACTTTTAACATTAGGTTAAATACAGTGTAATCCACTTATATCGACAGCTGATGTATCGACGTTTTTGACATATCGACATGTTTTCCAATTACGAAATTTTTCCTTCAATATCTTCACTAAACAATTCCTCCTATATAGACATTTTTACGGCCCATTCTTCTTTATCGACATGCTTCTTGGGTACCTGGCAAAACCCACGAACATAAATGGGGAGAAAAGCCTCAGTAACGCATTAGTTCTTCATTAAGTCAGCATACCCACCAAGTAGCCTATCTATCGACACACCAGGCTTTAGTAGGTCATGTAGGGCCTCCACAGTGTAGTCTCCAACACAGTACAGTGCCTCACAGACGTGAGCGTCTCGCACGCTGGGCATCATCTCCCTACCACCCACTCCCGATCGCCCACTTCCCTTCCCCATCCCATTGTCAGTCTGTCGCTGGCAAGTGCCACAGTCAGTGAGTCGGTGCCTCGCCTTTGCATTTGCCCTAGCAAGCTGCCGTAAGCAAGCCTTACAAGGATGCTACAGCAAAGCTTGGGCCTGTGTGTAATGTGCGCCTCGCGTTGCTCGGTCTTTGGTACCGTAACTCCAATCCCCCTGCCCTCTGCCTCTTGTTAGTTTCACTGTGTAGTATGTAAGAGTCAAGGGAAGCAACTAGCTTAAAAAATGGTAGTGTCTTTTTACCGTAGACTTCCCCTTGTTTTTTCCTCTTTGGCTTTATATTTCATTTATTGACAATTTTATATATCGACTTCAAATCCACTTCCAAGAGCATGTCGATATAAGTGGATTATACTGTATTTTTCTTAATTTGTAAATGCAGTTTGATAAAAAAATATTTATTGAGCTGTAATCTTTTTAATCCTGTTTTTGTAGACATTCCTCCAGATATTATATATACGTTTCAAAAACTGTTGCTTTTCTCAGTTCTAAGCTTATCTGTGATATGATAGGATAGGATAGGATAAGATGGGACAGGGCAGGATAGGATAGGATATGATATGAATATCATTATGATGTTTTAAAAAAAATACATGGGTTGTTGGCGGGTGTTCTGGTGTTGTTTGCTTCTTCTTTCCTATCAAACATCTATCGTCCTTATCTCCACCTCTTCTCTTTTAAATGTCTGTTACTCTCTTGTAACACCTCTAATCTTGTGGCGCTCATATGACCTTATGCAGTTGCGAGTGCCGTAAAACCTCTACTAAAACTAAAACTAAAATTATACAGTGGTGTGGGTGGTGGAGGGAATGGGATGTGGTCGATTGTAAAAGTGATTGTATTATACAAGTGGCCTTTAGAACAGGTTCAACAGTACTCAATAAAATGCCTCCCCCCATGAAAAGTGAAACCACGTCTTCTGCATCCAGCAGTGGTCACTACACCACTGGTGGCTGTGCTTTTGTCAATTTTAAAAAGAATTTTCTTTGTAAAGATTGTAACTCAAAATTTGATGTTTCCCATCTGAAGGATAGGTTTCTGCAATGTGTTACTGGTACCTGTTTTCCTTTTTTATTTTGTGTGTCCGGGTGGAAGGAAGGCCCCACTGGTGGTCCTAGTTCTTTTTTGTTCAACCTCTGTTGCTTCTGCCTGTCTAACTTTTCCTCACCCCTAAAATGCCGAGTGCTGCATTGGTGTGCTTCTCTTTGCTAAAAAAAAGGAGCCATTTTTGTTTCGATGTGCTTCTCTTTTTTTCAAACAAACAAACGGAGAGACAGGCAACGCCCCTTTTTTGTTATGTTACATTCGTTTTTTTCTCACAGGGTATTCAGTGGAATGATGATCACATTCTCCGGGAAAATGGATGTATCACAGGACTTACTGTTGGATCTAATTGTGAAACATGGAGGTGATGCAGGTAAAAAAAAAATATTGTAAGAAGTAAATTTCAATCCTTTCTTTCTTTTAAGAAGTTAAAAGTGTTTTCGAATGGAATCCTCAAGATCTATTTTTTACCTGAAAATTCAAACAAATTTGTCTTCTGTTCTTATTATGTTGGAATAATGTCCCTTCTGATTAACTCTTGTTAGTACTGTTCTATAATCCTACCAAAGGTCCCAAGACAGTGTCAATTCTGGAAGTGAACGGGTTAAGTGCTTTTTACAGTTATCTTTTTGATAAAGTAAACTTGAGCCCTCAAAGTGCTGAATAAATTCCAGACTTTCATCAACGGGAGTATCCTTAGAATTGAGTGTCTGGATATAATAAGAAATGAAGAGCTGTGGGAAAGGACTGGACAAAAGGATATAGAAGTAGAAAAATAGGACTAAGAAAGTTGTGATGGATGGGACACACCTTCAGAAAACCCAGCGGAAACATCACAAGACAGTCGCTGCAGTGGAACCCACAGGGAGCCCGAGATAGGCGTAAGCCACAGGAAACATGGAGGAGATATGTGGAAAGGGACATGAGAGAGATGAAGCTCACTTGGAACGAGCTTGGAAGGATGGCCCAGGACAGAGACAAATGGAAGGAGCTTGTATGTGGCCTATACCCTGCCAGGGGTGAAAGGCATTGATGATGAAACTTGAGCCCTCCATTTGGAACTTACTTGACCCACTATTCACATGTGGGATTCCCGGGCTCTGTGGGACCACATGTGTAGTAGCTGTGATGTCAGGTGTGTAAAAATCCTTTTTTATCTTGAGTGGGGAATATGGGTTAGGTCTATACAAATTCTTCGTATTATTAATTGCGCTATATTATGATTATTACATTGTAAAAATTTACGTGTTGGTGAAAATTTTGGACATCTTTTCTTCTCTTCCTTTTTTAAATATTTCTATCACCTTTGCATCCGAACAGGTACTGCTGCATATTTTTCCATACTGGTTTCTACCGAACAGGAGGTGGCAAGTAAGAAAAAAAAATGCGCTACTGCGGAGTCGAAAAAGGTTTGTTTTTTGTTGTATCTGCCATTCATGGTCTTCTTCTTGTGGCAAATTTTCTCATTAGACATCAGGTGGTTGGAGGGCATGACTGATAGGTCTTATTTATTTTTTTTCCGCTCTGTTGTTTCTGTTCGTCTGCTGTTGCGCTTATTTCTGGCATTAAAAGACCACTATTATGTCGGTGTGCTTCATTGAACTTAGATAAAAACAAACAGTCTTAGTGTATCAGTGTATGTGGTAAGAAAATGCATCAAATTTGTGAAAGTATAACATTCTATACCAACCCAAATGACGTTATGACTAGGCTATTCACCACTACGTGCAAAAGGTGGGAGTTCAATTCTCATGTGAAGAAGTCTGTTTGTATCAGTGTCTTTCTGCATGCCAGTACACTGTTTTTTTAATTTGCCTTTCAAAAAATAAGCTTAGTCTTGTGCTGATGATAAGAAGTTCACATAATGTTTCAAACTCACCTAAAAATGTGGTCTGCTCCTCTTTCATATCCAACATATGTCATCTTTATCTCTCATCCTTCTTTTTTGTGTATGTTACTCTCTTGTAGCACTTCTAATCTTCAGCACTTACATGACCTTATTGTGTTGCAAGTGCCGTAAAACACATACTACAACAGAAAAATAAAAATTCCTCTGTCAGTTTCCAAGCATAGACCGGTGTCTGTGGAGTAATGGGTTGGCTCTTTGCGCTCTTTGCAGTCGCATGCAGAGAGCGCAAGTTCGACTCTGGCATAAATGGAAGGTTTATTTTTCTGGTATCTCCTTCTGCCCTCTGGGATGTCGTATCTCTCCCAGCCTGGCTCGGCCTGAAACAACCCACCCACTAAATTATCCTAACAATGTTGATGGGTGCTTAAAACAACAATTACAGTCATGATTTTTGCCATGTGTCCCAACCAGAACAACCACTCCGAGCTTATATTATTTAATTGGGTGTGTTCTCAAGTTGAAATCAGGCACTCGTCTAAATGATGAAATCAAAGAGACCAACATTTTCAGCCCATTGGGCGATTTTTATCAAATTTTCTTTTTTTGGTTCAACTCCTTTTATGTCAATTGAAAAACATTTTTATGTTTGGATTTTACTGAAAATTCAGCACAATGTTGATCAAAGTATGGCACAAAAAGATGTAAGTATGCAGTTTCCAAGGATGTTCAAGCTTTGGAAGTTGCCAAACTTCGGCAACCATTTCTTGGCTAGTTTTTTTTTTTCTGACGCCATCCGACCCACACCTCCTTCAATCACAAATAGCTTGATTTTGATACTAGATACTTCTATGCATTTCTGATAAATAAGCTTCAAGATGATACCCAATAACTCGATGCTATATATACCCAAATATTGACAGGCACTAGATCCCACCATTTCATGACACATATCATGCTCTTTTTCTTCTTTTTTTGTCCTCTAAACTCCAATAAGCAGACAGGTGAGTGGTTGGAGGGCACCACTGGTAGGTCCTGCTTCCTTCTTTTCTTTCGCTCTATACTTTCTGCCTATATGTTTTACTTTTACCCAGCACTAAATGACCGTTATTGTGTTAATGTTCTAATAAGAAAACATGCCTTGTTTTTGTTTCCATCCAGATTCCCATCGTTCCGCTGGCATACATCTATAATTGTATCATGGCTGGGAAACAACTGTCTTTTGAGGATATGCGGCTATCTTGAAGTTGAAATCTTTGCAAAAGTTTGAACAAATATTTGTGAATATGTATATAATATAAGATTCTGCATACGCGCTTTGAAATTGTGCTCTCTCTGGACAAAAGGTCAGTGAAAGAAGGAGAATTTCTTCGAGGACAATTTTCTTAAAGAATCTGGACATTTGTGTGATGGGAAAAGACCAGGATAAAAGAGATTTTTTGAGAGCATCTGTGCAGAGGAATGAGCTGTGAACCATAATTGCCAATGTCTGTTTCAGGTCGAATACTTTAACAATATGTATGTGTAGGAACAAGTGGCATTTTTTTTTGTACTTCATCATCGTCATTGCTTTTCTCACCGTGGGTCAGGGGATAGGCTACAGACAAACACTTTCCACCTTTTCCTATCCTGGACCAGCCTGTTGATATTATTGCATGTTTTCCCACTTTTCTGTACATCATTCTCTCTGACTTTTCTCCAGGTGCAGCATGGCTTTTTTGTACTTGCAGTACTTAAACAGAAGAAATTTTAAACCAGCTTCTGTGTTGTAATTATTATACACTTTATTTTCGCTCGCAGAAGATGTGAGTTTAATTCTTGTGTGGGGAAAGTATCTTCATATGTCTGCTGAGACATAATTGTATCCCTCTCAGTCTTGATTGGCCCAGACAGGCAGGGACAAAGCCACCTACATCCTAAATGATCTAACTTGTGTTGATGGGGAAGTAAAGTATCCACAATTATACTGAAGCCTGGGAGCTGTATGCTGAGGAGTAAACTCAAGTGTGTGCAGGGGTTCAAGTAGGTGGTTGATAGATCAGACGTTCTTGTGTGGGTTGCTCCTTCTTTCCTATCAAAGCATCTTCCGGCCGTATTTCGCCTTCTTGTTTTCTTTGCATGTTACTATCAAGTAACACATCTAATATCTTCAGCATTTGTATATGACCTGTTTGTGTTGCCAGTGCCATAAAAGTCTTACTAGATCTAAAAGCTAAATGGGCCCATGCTTCCATGGATTACTTGCTGTTACTTAAAGAATGGTTTTGGAACTTTGAAAGCTTTGTGTTAAGCACTATCATATCCTTGATTGCTCGGTCGGTCGGTCAGTAAGGAGGCCTCCATTTTTTACTGGAGGAGTGTACCTACATAATTGTGATTTGGAAATGTGTTCGATTTATATTATATAGATATATGTTTAGGTTGTTACTGACATCTGTGGTGAAATGGTAATGGAAAGGCTGTTCACCCTTGCATGCAGAAGATATGATTTAATTCTTGTCATCGAAAGTTTTTTTTGTACAAATGATCTGGTTCTGTCTGCTTGGATGCTGTATCCCACTCAGCCCGGTTTTGCTCTGGCAGGCATGGTCAAAGTAGAATGTCTCCTTAATGATTTAAACTGTGTCATTGGGGTTGTAAAACCTTTGAGAAAAAAAGAAAGCCACAAAAAAGATAAATGAAATAGTGATATGAAATGCCTGCCTGGTTTTTTTTGGTCAGCATTCCATTTACTATGTATATAAGATGTGCCATAACTGTTTTGTAAGTCTTTTCAGTTCTTGTATTTTAAAAAAATCTGTTGGTGGTTGGCCGATGTTCTTGTGTGGTATGCTCCTTCGTTTCTACATCTGTCGTTCATATCTCATTCTTCTGTTCTTTTTATGATGTTACTCTAATTAGTAGCACCATAAATCTTTGCTCTGCACTTTTATTACCTTATTGTGTAGCAAGTGACATAAAACTCAAAGTTAAACTGAGCTCGTAAATGTGTTTATTTTATACAATTTGTTTTTAATGAGATGTAAATAGATCTATTTGTTTTATGTGATTACTCACACAAATGTGATGACACCATCAGATGTGAACTTTGTTTTAAAAATTATTTGTAACTAGCTGGGCCCCTTTTCGATGAAAGGAATGATCGATGCATTGACATCAACTGAAAGTCATTGGCCTACTATATACTTTACTGGAGTGGAGCAATAAATCTTGAGAGAAATGTGACACTCGCATTTCCAAGTTGCCAAATATATAATAGATGTAGGTCTATAAATTGATTCCTTACTCCGCTTTCGAGGTTGTACACTCCATAATTTCAAAAGTGTGGAATAAGTGTACTGGTCAGTGAACGGAAACCTCACTTGTTTACAATGGCGTCTTAGAAGACAGGCTTTCCCAAGATTAGATCTAAACGAAACTAATGAAAAACTGAAAATTAAACTACAGGGACTTCAGGCTCCTCAATGTGTGTTTTTTTCTGTTTGTAAAAATGCATCTTGTCCTTTTTGCAAGATAATTAAATAAAAAATTTTTTTTTCAATATTGGATGTTATGATCCAAAGTACAAATTGTGTGGTAAATAACCTAAAATTCTTCAATATTTTTCAGTTCTATTCATTTATGGTTGTTGTGATGTATCATTTGACTAGGTGCGAACATATTTTTTTCAGTTTCACTAAAGATGATTAATTTTTTATTTAAAAATTTTATCCGCATCCAATCAAAATTGTGTTGCATGGTCGCATCTTACAGGAACCAAAGTTGAATTATACACAAATAAACATTACAGATGTATTCTACAAATCGTACTGAAAATTTCGGTGTATAATATGTTGATATATTTATTTGAATTTGTGGCCCCAAAGACCTTTGAACTGTGCACTAGTCGTCATCTCATTTCGACCTCCCGAAAGAAATAATTCGTCCACAAGCCCAAAGTAATGTAATTCGTAGCGAAGGAGTTAAGTAACACCTCGAATCTTTGGCTCTTATATGATGTTATTGGGTTGCACTAAAACTAAAATAAATGTCTTTATACTGTAGTGGGGTGTGTCTTTGAGCAAGACCCAATAACTACAACACCAGCTCAAAAACGAGGTTCTACGCTGTGATGGCCAGTAAGGGTTTCATATTGTTTATTATGAAATGTCAATTATTTAATGTGTGTTCTTTTATGTATGAACTTATGTGCATGTGTGCCATTGTGAACCTTTTTTTTCTCACAGAATCAGTAAAAGTGGTTTATTTGGAAATATATAAATTTTTGTTTTTAATACATAATGTTAAATAAACATTCTTTCTCAAAAGATCCTTATAAAAATCCTTTCTTAGATTTTATTTAAAATAATGATGGACCAAGGCGTGTGCGCGCTCACGCACACAGACACACACACACAGACACACACATGCGCACACACATACACACACACACACACGCTTAGTAAGAAGAGAGAAAGAAAAAGAAAGAAAGAAAAAGCGAGAGAATTGAGTTGATGTACACGTATAGATATTTATACTTTAAATAAAATGATGAACAATAGTTGGGATTATAGAGATTTAAAGGTCGTGAACTGGACACTTGAATCGAGATGAATGCCTTGAACAACTTGATTTTGCTGGAAAAAAAGAATGTTAAAAACTCATCCGTAGATCAAATTTTACACGTTATATTGACACAATTTAGATCATCTTTGACATAATTTGGATCATGCTACTGACTGAGTTGTCTTTAAACCATTCCCAAAGGGGGGACATTAACATGTTCTATTGTACAGTAGATTTGTTAATGGGCTGATTTATCAATGTTGTGCTCATACTGTGCCAGAACAGCATTGGAGAAACTGCTGCTTTTTCTTTCCTCATCCTTACTATCGTCATTTTCCTCTACTTCTTTTGTATGTTTGTCATTCTCTTGTGAACTATTGTCAGGGTGCCTTGGTAGTCGAAGCAGACTTTGTGCTGGTGAGGCTAGAGAGGTGAGCAGAGTAAGCCTGATTCCTCGTTTGGACTTCTCTGTTGACATCCACCCCTTGGCGCTCATTTGACCTTATGCTGTTGCGAGCGCCGTAAAACCTTACTCAAACAAGCAAACAAGATCATTTACACCAACAGAATTTATATAATTTAGGTCATTTACATCAACAGGGTTTCTCCGGTTTTTCCGCTTTTAAAAAAAAATCTGTTGGAAGAGGGGAAATGTAAGAGAGAATATGTTTTTGTTTGCTCATTTAAAAGCTTTACAAGGTTCGGTGTAGGTGAGATGTGATGCTCCGCTCATTTTCAGGTTTAAAAAAAATCATTTGGCATTCCTGCATCGACAAAATTTAGGAGGCAGGCTCCGACCCTGCCTATAAGATAACTATAGGCCTAAGGATTAACCCAGACTGAGAGAGACACCTGCAAATTGATAGGGACCCCTCAAGGATACATCGTTTTGTCGCCAGTTTTGTTTACGATGCACCCAAACCATTGCTAAAGTAACAATACTAGCATCAATGAGTGAACGGTTCGACCGTACTAACGCTCATTCAGGCTGACCATGACAAAACTGCTTCAAATTTTTTTATTAAACTTCTCTGAGTGGTGTGAAACTCATAATCTCCTCTTCGAAATATAAAAAAAAGACCCCGAAAGAACTTGTTGCCGACTTTAGGAAAGAAATTCCCCACTGCAGCCACTCCAGATTAACAATGAAAACGTCGAGAAAGTGTTACACTATACGAGTAAATACAGTCAAACGACTTAAACCTCGTCCTGAGTATATCTCTTCCCTCAACCAGTCTACATCAACATGTATATATATATATATATATATATATTATATATATAATATATATATGCCCGTCCCAAGAAAGGCGGTATAACGAGGTTTGACTGTATTTGGGTGTTACCATAGACAGCAAATTTGACTGTTATATTTTATCTGCACTGCTCTCTTGAATAAAATGGTGAACAAGAGGCTTTTTTTTATTTTGAGGAAATCCATATTATTTTAACGCTGAAAAATTATTTCTGTCCATAGTCTATCATTTAACCAATCATAGAAAATATGACTGATTTCTGTATATTATTATATTATATAGCTAGGGCAGGAAACAGGGCATCAAGACAAATTATGAATAAAATTGAACCGGATCATGTTTGATTAATAATGCCGGAAGCATGTCAAATTTCAACCTCTACATTCCCTCATTTGCGCTAGATAAAAATGCCTTCCTCCATTATAGACCACAAACATCCTTTGTTCGGTCAAATTACATTACTATTTTTAATAAGAATTAAAAGACCCGTGCATCTGATTTGTAACAAAGACAACCACCCCCCCCCCCAAAAAAAAGAAGACAGAAGTTCATTTTTACCATCATTCACTAAACTCACACATCTTAATCTTCATGTAGATTAGCTCTAATATATAAGTGCTCCTGTGACCACTGGGGCAAGTATTATATATAAATATCAGAGTATCATTGGGCTGCTATCAGAATGTCAATTGTGTGTCTAGCTTAGCACTATTATTATACATGTAGTTGGCAATGGTTGTTAATTTATATTATATTAATAATAAATATAATAAGCGTGTGACTGAGTCTATGATGAGTGTAAGTATTCTGCTATATTCTATAGTATGTGTGTGGAAGAGAGGGATGTTTCCTGTTTCCCTCTTTGTAATGTTTTATTTTGTTGGTGTGTTAATTTTTAATTTTTGTATTTTTCTGATGTGTTGTTTTTCCATTTTTGTGTGTGTTTAAATAGCGTGTAATGTTCTTCCTACCTTAAAAAATGTGTTATAGTTATGTTACAGCGTGTCTCCACCAAAAACGAATACTGACACTAGCAGGCTCCGTGTGTGTGATTCCATGATCTACATGTTAGATCCTGTGCTTTTTCTTGAATTATACGCGTTTAGGGTTAAAACGGCCAGTCTATGGGTGGGTTGACGCACGCCCTTATTTGTGAATTTTTGTGGTTGTTTATTCGCTGTTCTAATTTTGATTTCATTCTGTTGTGAAACCTTTATTTTTCACGTTTTTACACTCTGTGTGTGGGTGGTTGGCGGGTGCTCTGGCGTGGTTTGCTTCTTCTTTCCTATGAAACATCTATCGTCCTTATCTCCCCTTCTTCTTTTTTATGTTTGTCACTCTCTTGTAACACCTCTAATCTTCTGGCGCTCATATGACCTTATGCAGTTGCGAGCGCCGTAAAACGTCTACTACTAAAACTAAACACTCTGTGTGGCTGCAAATAGAGCAAATGATAATTCTGGATTCTTAAAACAGAGTACAAGAAATTCTGGTGTTTTAGATGAAGTTATCTCTATCAACATAGATCTATACGTCGTCACAGAGCGTTGAACGTTAAAGCTTGAAAATTAATGGCAACTTTTTGGGCAACTTTTGCCATTTTTGTGGCAACTTTTGGACCAAAAAAATGGCAACAAACGCAGATGCTAGCATTACGCTATAGATAGATCTATCAGTGTCGCCACTTGTATATCTAGATCTAGATATAGTATCATAAAAGTTGCACAACATTCTAAAGACAATCGAAATTGTCAAAGACGGTTGCTCATTGTCGAAGAGAAAAGCGGTTTTCTTAGTATGTTATTCTTAATAGGTGAACGTCTTACATTATGTCCTTACTAATCGCACCGAGTGCAATGGGAAGTGGCCACTACTTATCTACGTGTATACAGGTGGCCGTTAGTAGAGCTGGTTCGATCTCTACAACTTAAAGATTCCCTAAAGGAGGTAGAATGTAGAAAGAATACACTGTACAGTTTTACACACACACTCATACGCACACACGCACACACACACACACACACACACACACACACACACACACACACACACACAC
>NW_004797522.1:657286-658356 GCF_000002075.1 Aplysia californica
CGTGGAAGGTTGAGGGTAGGGAGGGGGGTGGGGTGGAGGGATCCCACCGCATGGTAGGGGTGGGCAAAATCCGGATAATCTACAAGGATAACCGGATAATTCTCAATGAAACATTATCCGAATTCAGACTCTTAACTCTTTTTTTTTCCTGACCCATTTGTCGAAGCGGTTCTAACCCATTTGTCGAAGCGGTTCATATCATATTATTTGCCGAAGAGGTGCACTATCCGGATTTGCTAAAGTGACTCATTGCCCAGCCCTACCGCATGGCCTGGAGTCTGACTTGAGGTGGAAGGTCGGGCGAGATCCTTTTCGCAAAACTCACAACACTCCTCATTCAACTCCGAGTCTGGTACTGGTGGTGTGGTGCGCGCTCATCTGTTCTGCGGAGGGTTTTTTCTGCTGGGGGTTTCGACCCCGGATCGTTGGCTGCTGGCCGTTCGCTGGCTGTCTTTAGCTTTCACGTGCTCTACTGGTATGTGTATATAAAGGAGTTCACAGTTCATCAAGGCAGACTCGGTTAACGTTCACAGAATAAACGAGCTCACCATAATCAGGGAACGGTGCGTTCACGTAACATAAATGAGAGCTCTTCATAATTAAGTTTAAGGCGGGGTGCATTCACATACATAAATGAGAGAGCTCAAAAGCAAGGCTGGGTGTAATATATTTTGAGTTGCGGTTAATTGCTAGTCAGTGTCTTTGGTAACGTCCACATTATATTATCATCTCCATGAATTGACAAGAATACATAACAACAGCCTAAGTGGAAAAAGTACACTATAAACGAAAAAAGGTCCGGCCATAATCAAAATAGAGCTTGGTTCACGTGATTTAAATAATAGAGGAGCTCTTCGGCCTTGGATCTGTTCAAGGTTAACGTTTTCGTGGAGATATTAATGTTGTTTGATTCTGTTCTGCTTTAGATGGAAACGTGAACTCTCATGTTTTGTGATCTTTTTATCTTTGAGACTTGTGGAGAAAACTGAACTTCAAAGAAATTCCACGGAGAAGAGGTTTCTTGTGGTTTGTGTGTGTGTGTGTGTGTGAGTGTGTGTGTGTGTGTGTGT
>NW_004797522.1:658559-660894 GCF_000002075.1 Aplysia californica
AGGAGGGCTGGGTAGATGTAGTTTTTCGTGTAATTTTTCAAAAATATTTTTTCTTGTTGTGGTTTAAAAAATGTTGAGTCAGCAGAACAACAACGCCGTTTCGTCACGAGCAGACAACGAGGCACAAACAATAATTTTTGCCTTGATCTTGTGGATAACTTCATCAAAGAAACTCTCCCTTCGTAGAGTTCAATTTTGAGTTATATGGTTAACTTCTAGTCCGTGTAGTGACGTCCATATTATATCATTATATTATTATTATCTCCAGGAACTGACAGGGATACGCGAACTCTTGTAGCACAGAGGGTGAAAAGTACAGAAGCGGACATCACCAGGAAACCCACATATACCTCCCAGGATAGTGGACAGTTCATACTCTTCCGTAAGTATGTGATCTATGTCTTAACCAGCGGTGTTCGTCGGTTATAAGGGGGTTCTATGTCGCGTGCAGAAGACATGAGCTCGATTCCCGAGAAGACGAAGAATTTTTATCGAGCATCTTTTTGTATGAGCATTTTTTTTTATTGTCTGAAAGAATGTTGCTGTCAAAAAGTGCGCACATGATGAATTTGTATGGTGTTAGTATGAATGCGTTTTTAATCTCCTAAGTACGCATTGGGCCCATGCCATGGGGGAAAGGCGGGATACAAATGCTCTTATTATTATTATCATCTCGAAATTGTCGTTCTCATGGGATGTTGTTCATCTCTTCAGGCTCAGGTTTGGCCTGGCAGGAACGGTTTGAAGCCCGCCTCCTTATTTATCTTAGCTGTGCTGATGTAGTTGTAAAAACATGTACATTAAAAAGAAAAGAAAAAAAACCAGGTCGCTACCATAGGATGACAATGTTCTGTCAGCTCAGTACTTGCTGGTTTTTATAAATTTGTCGTGAAAATTTTCGAGTTTCACAACGTGTCAAGTTACTTCGACTGCAACTCTTTGAATATTTTCATAACGATTTTGATAGGGCAGACAGAACATTTGGTTTCTGACCTCATGGTCTTAGTAACTCAAAACGGCCAAAAATATCCGATTGAACTTTGTTATTCTGAGGTAGCGAGGTTCTGTATCGAGGCCCATATATGCCAGATATAAGATAAGCTGGCGCGTCCTTCAGTGACTGCCCAGTGCCCTTCAGTTCCACGCGAGAACCAATCGGCGTGAAGTTTTCCTTATCTTTTTTTTTATCGTCTTTCTACCCTTTTAATATATCATCATCATCATCATCATCATCATCATCATCATCATCATCATCATCATCATTTTTTGGTAAGCAGGATAGGAGGGAAAGTATCATCATCATCATCATCATCATCATCATAATAGTAATAATAATAATAATAAAAATAATAATAATAATAAGTAGTAGTAGTAGTAGTAGTAGTAAAAGAAGATGAAGAAGTAGTAGTAGTAGTTAGTAGTAATAGAAGTATTAATAGTATTAGTAGTAGTAGTAGTAATAGTAGTAGTAGTAGTAGTAGTAGTAGTAGTAGTAGTAGTAGTAGTAGTAGTAGTTGTGGAATTATATAAACGAAGAGTGCATATTTACGTTCTATATCATGTTCATTGCGCTTTGCGGTAGACTCTAGAACACTCAGAAACATTCTCGGCTTCACGGGAAACATACAATGCAAGCTGCAGATTTCATGCGCCCAAGCACTAACAAACTGACAAGATCTGTCACTGTCTGTAGCCGGGTACCCATTTTCCCCTCGATGAGGTGAGGAAAATTCATGTAAAGTGTATTTCCAGGAGAGCCTAAGCCACGAAGAAAAAGAAGAAGAAGAAGAAGAAGAAGAAGAAGAAGAAGAAGAAGAAGAAGAAGAAAAATAAGAAGAAGAAGAAGAAGAAGAAGAAGAAAAAGAAGAAGAAGAAGAAGAGGGTAGACAAACAGAAACACAAACAGTTAGATAGATAGATAGATAGATAGATAGATAGATAGATGATAGATAGATAGATAGATAGATAGATAGATAGATAGATAGATAGATAAGCGATGACAGAAATAGACTGACGGAAGATAATCAAACAAGCAGACAGATAAACAGACCGGTTAAATCCTATATACGGACGGTCAGGCAGACAGATAATACGTGCAGGCACAGAAAGGTAGGCCAGGGCGTAGATGAAGCAACACAAGGGGTGCACTGTATCCTGGGTCGTGAGTAGAAACAGTTGAAGGGTTGTCCCAGTGAGTTGTGCTGACTTATTTTGAGAAGACTAGAGTCTTAATTCATCAACACTTCGAAGCGTGATGTCACTTTTCGTGCTATCCGAATATCTGTGCCGATGGTTTTTGTTTATGTTTTATATAATATAATAACACACACACACA
>NW_004797522.1:661627-663572 GCF_000002075.1 Aplysia californica
TGTGTTTTAACGTTACTGTTTTGTTTATTGTCATGTGTCTTAACGTTACTGTTTTGTTTATTGTCTTGTGTCTTAACGTTACTGTTTTGTTTATTGTCTTGTGTTTTAACGTTACTGTTTTGTTTATTGTCGTGCGTTTTGACGTTACTGTTTTGTTTATTGTCTTGTATTTTACTGATCTGTGGATCTGCGACTGTGAACCAAGTATGAAGAAGTCTCAACGATGCCATAATGCCTTATTCTCATGACTTATTACTATACTGTGTATTGTATCATAAGATATTTATTACATAATTCCACGTCTCAAATATTGCAAACATAATTCACTATCTCTACTTTTATAGACCCAGCATTTGTTTCGTCCGTCCGTTGGCCTTTTTTTTTCCTCGATACATTCAAAACTTTTCACCATCACTGCCTTTGTCTTATGTTTTCTATGTGGTTGTGAAAAAGGATATCAGGTACCGAACATGGGTTATGAGACCAGCGCCATGTAGGCCCTACATCATACACCAGTGCCCTATATGCCATAAACCAGTGGCCTATACGCAGTAGACCAGTGCCCTGTACGCAGTAGACCAGTGCCCTATACGCAGTAGACCAGTGCCCTATACGCAGTAGACCTGTGCCCTATTCGCAGTAGACTAGTGCCCTATACGCAGCAGACCAGTGGCCTATATGCAGTAGACTGTGGCCTATACGCAGTAGAGTAATGGCGTATGCGCTTCAGACCAGTAGACCAGTGCCCTATATGCAGTAGAGTAATGGCCTATATGCAGTAGACCATTGCCCTATAATATGCCTTAGATCAGTCGCCTATATGCAGTTGGATAATGGCCTATATGCAGTAAACCAGTGCCCTATACGCAGTAGACCAGGAATTTAAAGCATCGCAGTTAAATTAGCGCTCGTCAAAATAATGAAATCTGAAAAAATTGCTTTTCTCAGCCTGTTTAGAATTTTTTTTCTTCTTTTTTTTTTAGCTCAAACCCTTTTTTGTCCATATAAAAACACAAAGGGCATAATACATTTAAACAAACAGCTGGCTGGCGAAACGTTGTCCGCATTCTGGTCACCCGTCATTATTTGTTTCTTCTTATTATTACAATTAATGTTTCTATTGTTGTTAGTCTCGTATCTTTTTCATCATCACATGTATTGTTATTGTTTTTGATAAACTGTTGCTGTTATAATTATCACCATCACCATTGTCATAATAACCGCTAGTGTTATATTATTAATATTATTTTTATTATTATTATTAATTTATAATTATATCATTACAATGGAAAGTCCTATTATATCAGATCCTTGTTATACCAGAAATGCAAGGGAAGTAAGCATTTGTGGACTAATCCAGCTGTATTAATTCATGGGTAGTTTCCCTTGCCACACGTACTCACGAACAGGGGTTTTGGTCATGTGGCTGGCCTGCGCATGACATATTACGCGTGCGTGCAGCTAGGATTAGAGCTACACCGAAGTCTGCGACACACCGCAATCCTCTCTCTCGCTTCACCCGCTGCGTGTGCTTGCAGTGGCATGGCTCGCCGGGGCTTGCTTCATCACTGCGTCTCTCTCTCTCTCTCTCTCTCTCTCTCTCTCTCTCTCTCTCTCTCTCTCTCTCGCTCTCTCCTTTCCTCCGTTTAATGAATATCAAATAACGTAGAAAGTCCAGCGTAAAGGTCAACAGCGCTTGGCCATATCTAGATTAAACACGCACACACACATACAAACACACACACACATACATGACATTCACCAACAAACACGCGCACAAACACAAACACACACGCACACACACATACATGACATTCACCAACAAACAGGCGCACAAACACAAACACACACGCACACGAAGGCACACACATGCACACCGACATGCGCACACTTAGAGAAAGGGTTAGATAGACGGATAGATACGAGGTATATATGTATATATATA
>NW_004797522.1:664745-667444 GCF_000002075.1 Aplysia californica
CCCCCCCTCTCGACAGGCCTGGTCACTACACTATTCGTGCCTTTCAATGCCGTGTTCGAATTTGTCTTATATCATACCAATGGACCACCAATACTGAAAGCAGGATTACATGATGCCATTAGGAAAATGAAACGAGGGGAAGCAACAGGTGCTGATAATATTCCAGTTGAAGTGATTGTCGCGCTTGAAGAACTATGCACTGAAATATCAACAAAGCTCTTAAATGCTATTTATGACAGCGGTGAGATCTCAGGAGATATGATTAAGTCAGTTTTTATAGCTTTACCTACAACACCAGGTGCCACTGAGTGTGATATACACTGAACAATTAGCGTCAGAGTCATTTTACAAAAAAATATTGCAGCGAGTACTAATGGGGAGATTGAAAAAAATTGTAAGACCAGAGATATCTAAAATGCAATTCAACTTTGTTCGTGTCAAGGGCACCAGAAATGCTTTGTATTCACCTTAACGATGTTAATGGAAAGGTGTATTGAAGCACAGAAAAATATATGTATTTAATATGCTTCATAGACTATTCAAAGGCGTTCTATAAAGTTAGACATGATGAGCTATTTAAAATACGGGAAAACTAGACCTATATGGAAAAGATCTAAGAATTATGAGGAATTTGTATTGGGACCGAAATGCAGCCGTATGAATTAATTGAGAGTACAGTGAATATAAGCAGATTAGAAGAGGAGTGAGGAAAAGATTTGTTATACCACGAGACCTCTTTAACATGTACAGTGAAACAATCCTTAGAAACATAGAAGAATGTCCAGGTCTCAAAGTAAATAAAGAAAATATTGATATCATCAGATATGTCGATGACACAGTTTTAATAGCAGACTCAGAAAAGGACCTCCAATCGCTTCCAGATATTGCTGTATTAGAAAGTGAACGTAAAGGATTATTGTTGAATGTAAAGAAAAAAGAATGCATGGTAATATAAAAAAAATTAATTAGGTCAGTTATATGTGCGTTCATCATGTATGTAATTATCAAGAAGAAAGTATTTCTGTATTTTGTTGTTGAAGGTAATAATTGAATTCGTTCGAAGTGTAACATGACAATGGAAGATGGGTTCAGTTCGGCTTCTGGCTGCTTTAGTGCATAATTTAGATAAACTAACCACCCAAACTGATCGCCCGACGTGCAGCCTTGAAAACTAACGCGTTTGTTTTTGAAGGTCATGAATCGGTTTTGTCAGTTTTTGAGCCCCCCACTGGTACAAATCGATATTTTAAAAAAAAATCAAACCTAATCTATCTTGCCCATGGGCGCGCATCGCTTTTTAGACAAACGATTATTTAACTAGCTATGTGTGTGTGTGTGTGTGTGTGTGTGTGTGTGTGTGTGTATGTGTGTTTGTGTGTGTGTGTGTGTGTGTGTGTGTGGTTGGTGTGGGGGTGATGCTGGTAGGGTATATGCATCGCATCAGTGATGCGTACATGTCATTTGGCCTCTGCTCAAAACTAGTCGGGGTGTGTGTTTGCAACGAACGAAACAACGTATATGAATATCGCGGTAAACCCCATTAGGCTGGGCGTTATAATAATGAATGAGTAGAATGGTGTTGGCTTGACGGAAACCTTCATTAAGCCGCGGATTGCTGACCCCTGGCCAAGGTCATCATGCAGGATCATCGAACAAAAGAGAGTCAAGGTTAACTTTATCTGAATAACATTTCGTCTTTGTTAACAATTAATATTATTGAGCGTAATGATTTTTGTTCCTCCACTTCTTTTACAGAAAGTTCATTCCTTATTGCTCAAATCATTAAAAAAATAGCAGTACCCCTTGTCTTTTAAAATGTTGTAAAAATTAATACTACACTATTGAAGCAGGAATAATAGGCCTACAGTCTTTGTTAGCTTGTGTCGTTATGTTCTTCTGTCTTAATTAATGAAACAGTCCTTCAGCAGTCGTTCAACGTGATGGGCAATTCTGTTGACTCATTATTATTACTGTCAAACCTCGTTGAACCCACCCCCTCCCAACCCCCGCTCAACTGTTCCGCCAGCCCCGCTTACCGCCAGGTCTAGCCAATGTACGAAAAGGAACGCTAATATAAACATTATATTTTTGCCTTCACACCGCCATCCACTACCCGCCTAAACTTGTCTGAGTTGCCCAGTCCTTATTTAACTCTTGCCAATTTACCCCGCCATACCGCCAGCAAACTGACCGCCAGAGGTACACACTGCGCACGGAGCACAACACCCACTGGTTGGTTACTTGATAAACTTTCTACCACGACAGAAATCTATTATCTATTTGTGGAGGCCGAATATTGCTATTCAAAAGGCTTTTTAATGGCTGCATCGATCGACATGCGGTTTTCGCCAAAAGATTCTTTAAACTGTTCTCCAGATCATGACGCCCTTCGTTTTTTCAGTTTTGAGACAGTCTTGCTGCAAAAAGCTAAATTTCTTTATTTCACCGATCGCTTTTGTAGGCCGATGCTTCTGTCTCTGTAATTTTAGAAAATCCGGAGCGGAAGTGATATTTTGCTAGGCGCATTTTGTTTTGAAAGTATAGATCTAGATCTAGACCTTCTAATTTTTTGCATCTCTCAAGATATATTGCACCATTCCAGTAGAGTGTAAATATAGTAGGCCAATGACTCTCAGTTGATGTTAATGCACCCATCATTCCTTTCATCGAAAGGATGCCCAGCAAGTGTATATATATAT
>NW_004797522.1:669021-670202 GCF_000002075.1 Aplysia californica
GGGGGTCAAGCAGGGGAGATAATCAGAGATATTTTATCAAAGATATTACAGCCTACGGTAGGGTGTAGTATCTTTGATGTTAAGTTGAGGCGGAAAAGTACATTTGGAGATGTACGAAAAGAAAAAAAAGAACAGATGGGGGTTGTGCTGAACGTATACAGCCAAGGTTTTGGAAGGGGGAGTCAGATGAGGGGTTGGTGTATGTGTACAGTAGCCAGATTTCGAGGGGGGGAGGGGGTTGAGGACCTTGTTGAGGACCTTGTTGAGGACCTTGTAATTCAGAAATAAATACTTAGAAATGGGGCCCGTCAATGTGGAGCCTTGACAGCGTTTGGTGTGAGCTGAGGATCCACTTCCACGCGGTTTCTCTAATGTGAAATAGTTCTTGTATAGTGGAGTTTATAGCGATGTCAACATCCTGAAGGTTCGATTGGTGTCTACCTAGACCCCCCTCCCCCCCCCCTCCCGACTATCCCGATGGGGACATGACACAACCGTTATCACAACTTTATCATTTTTTTTTCGTCGGAGTTTTCCTAAATGCTTTATTAAAAATTGGTCGTGGGTGTTTTAGACATTGGACAGCTCTTGATGGTGAGTGGTTTATAGCAAAGCAGGTCATTGCGACTGAATTTGCACTTTTTCTGGATTTCAAAATAATGTGTCCCATGGAATTTTGTCCACTGAGTAAAAGGTTTTCTCTGAGTTCATTAATTTTGGCTTTATTCCCATGTTCCCGAGAACAGATGCGAGGCGGAGGATCGGAGAACAGGGAGTGTATTTATGAAATACAAACAGGAAAAACAAATTGTTGTGGGTAAAAGTGATTGTGCTAAGCGATACCACTGTGAACGACACAGTAGAATATGTGTTTAGGGTCGTTGGAATCATCATCATCATCATCATCATCATCATCATCATCATCATCATCATCATCATCATCATCATCATCATCATCATCATCATTGTTTAAAGATCAGATCAGATTAGGTATGGATAGTCTTCATTGTTTTTCATATAAAAAGACATTTTTAATAAATGTATATTATCAAATCGGCTCAACATTTCACCGCGTAAGCTTCATCCTCCTCCTCCTCCTCCTCCTCCCCCTCATCATCATCATCATCTTCATCATCATCATCATCATCATCATCATCATCATCATCATCATCATCATCATC
>NW_004797522.1:671278-674397 GCF_000002075.1 Aplysia californica
AGAGAGAGAGAGAGAGAGAGAGAGAGAGAGAGAAAGAGAGAAACTGAGAGAAAAACCAATAGAGTAGGAGAGAGAAGAAGATAGAAGGAGAGGACAGGAGGGAGAGGATTTGGTTGGAAAGACGGATCTGGAAGACAAGTACGCTTCAGAATCTGTAAAACTTCAATGCAACTAGGCTGTAAATCACTACACAAGAATACACAGAAAACATCAATAATAAATGGGCAATTTCATGAACAGCCTGATCCATAAACCAGGGATAGTAACCTGCTAAAAAATCTGAGCAATGATAGAGCCAAGATAGATTTCCATTTTATTATCTTTAGAAGAAGGTTTTCCTCGAACTCTAACAAAATATCATTGCTTTGAATTTTCTTTTTGCTGTTTTGTTCAGTAGGCCATCATCTCTGCGGCATTACGTGTGTCACGTTTCATGGAACAGCCCAAATGTCTAAAGATAAGAGATACACATTTGGGCCATTCCATGAAAAGGGAATGAAAAATCCAAATGACCCACGTATCCCGGGAGAGTTTTGCATAATTTGACCTCAGGGTTAACTACCGAGCAACGAGGATGCCAACACGCTGGAACTCGGTCCAAATAATCCATTAACTGTTATCGTACGCCGCGTTACTTTTGCTGGCTCTCAGCACCACTCTATTTTTCAAAGTCGTAACAATAGTCTACCAAACCTCTGCGAATTCTACACGTACAAGTCTATAAATCATACTATGCTTACTGCTTGAATCATTCATTCCTTTTCAGTTTGATGTTTATTTCATGTAAATAGGTTTTAAAAAGTTTTTGATGCTGAAAACTTCGATATATAACAAAACTGGCTGTGCACAAATGCGGAATCTGTCGCCTTCCACAAACTAAACGGTTACTCACTGGGGAGGAGCATTCTGCTCTTTTAACAACGCTGAAAGGGCGCGCTGTTTTGGGAGCACTTAAAAAAGGATAAAGCATCGCTTCATTCTTCATACGAATTTTTCAGTTTCATGTTCTTTATTTTACATGTGAAAATGCAAACTACAAAGCGCATTCTATGAAATATACATGTAAGCAAATTCGTGTTACAGATTTTTGTAATAATTACATGACACACAGCTTGTAATGTGCCACAACATGGCCTTTGGTTTTTGGTCTATGTACCTAGTTTTGAGGAATTTAAAGTAAAACATTATGAGTTTCACATGTTCAAGCTTTTTCGAATGCAATTCGAAAACCTTGATAGCGACTCCGAAAACCTTAAACTTACAGTTTTGATAGAGCAGATAGCACATTTGGTTTCTAAACTCATGGTCAAACATCATTGCTCTCACATCTTTGACATAGATATTCTATATTCCTTGAATCTCTGTCTGCAACAGTAAATATGTTATAATTATTATGTACGTAATACACTATTAGACTCTATCATATGCACCTTTTTCTACTAATCAGATGACGTCAATCTCATTGAAATGGGCAAGGGACAAACGAAATCTTTAAGAACGTGGCAAACACTCAGAAAACATTGCCTGAGAAATAAAAACAAGCAAAAATGTCAGCAATCCAGTAACATCATAATGCAAAATGAGCTTTTCTAATATGTAGGCCAAACCACCACCACCAGCACCTTTAGAGCTAGATTCAACAAGCAAGTGTGCAAAAATATTCCTGTGCCGTACTCCAACAGCAAACTACAAGCAATGTAGGGACATATTCCAAACCATCATACACAAGTCAGAGGCACGAATTTGCATATATTTACACCTGTATCAACAATTGTGGCGACAGAGTTGTGGTTCATAAGACGCATGTTACGTACCCCATGGGGAGCTAGAAAAACAAATGAAGAAGTCTTGGTTGAAGCAAATTATAGAAGACAGCTTATGACGAATATAAGAAAGCGACAGGCAAATTTCTTCGGACACACAATGCGGAAAGAAGCATTAGAGAATATTGTAAAAACAGGCAAGTTTGATGGAAAGAGAGGCAGAGGCAGACAGAGGGAAAAGATACTGGACAAGATGACAACAAGGCTAGGAGCAGCAAGAACAACAGACACCATAGCAGCAGCGCAAAACAGAGTGAAGTGGAGGTCCATGATCGCCCACGCCAGTCGGCAAGCCACCGGATGATGATGATAATGACACCTGTATCGGGCAGTATTACCTTAGAATTACAAAGTTCAATCTAACATTTTTGGCCGTTGTGAGTTACTTTGACCATGTTTTTAGAAGATATGATGTGATGTGAGGTGGTGTTTATGCAATCGCTACCTTTGAATTACAAAGTTCTATCTGACATTTTCGTCCGTTTTGTTTTTCTAAAAT
Organism: Aplysia californica; assembly: GCF_000002075.1. NCBI lineage: Eukaryota > Metazoa > Mollusca > Gastropoda > Aplysiida > Aplysiidae > Aplysia > Aplysia californica. The sequence continues at coordinate 673,601 of NW_004797522.1, forward strand.
GATGAGGTCAGAAACCAAATTATTAATTGGAGTGTCGTAATCAAGATACTCAAAGAATTGCATTCGTAAAAAGCTTGACATAATGTGAAACGCAAAATCTCTGACGTCAAATTTCTCCAAACTAGGTATTGAGCAGATAGAACGTTATATTTCTGGGGTAGCGTCATTCTAAATGTTGGCGTGAGTCCTATCTTCCTCTGCTCCAATGAGTCACGAGGACGTTGGCTCCTTAAAGAGTTAATGACCCCAATTTACCAGACAGAACGGCTGGCTGGAGCGCTTGGACAAAGTAATCTACTTGCTACCGGTGCAGCCTGCAGGGAAAATGTCGCGCGCACACAGGGGGCTCGTTAAACACTGTTTGTACAGCTTGTTGTTGTCTGAGAATGGATGGAAGGAAAAGAATGTTATGCACCCGCACATACATGTATACGCGAGCGTGCGCACACACCTGCACATATACGCTCACTTAAAATGTGAAACTCGCTGATACACGCGCGGGCACACACATGCACATACGCGTACACACACACGCACACTTGCGCGCACACACAGTCACATACACGCGACCACACACGCACACACACGCACACACGCATACACACACATGCACACACACACACACACACGCGCGCGCGTGCACCCTCACATACTCACTCACAAAAATACATGCACGTGCCTACACTCACACATTGAGGGAACGAGCGAGAGAGAGAGCGAGAGAGAGCGAGAGAGGGGAGAGAGAGAGTAGGGAGAGAGAGAGAGAGAGAGAGAGAGAGAGAGAGAGAGAGAGAGAG
>NW_004797522.1:674765-679639 GCF_000002075.1 Aplysia californica
AGAGAGAGAGAGAGAGAGAGAGAGAGAGAGAGAGAGAGAGAGATTTGTTGTGCTGGTCTACACCATTTTCTAGAAATTCATTATATTAGATCTATTGTCATTATATCACTTTAAGTACTGACAAAGCCAACGCCGTTTTTTTTTCAACCTTTACTTTAGGCTTAGAAACACATGATATTAATAGATTCTGATAACACCCAAAAACAAAGTGCTATCTAGACCATCTAAAGTCGTGCAGCTTACAATAATAAGGACTTGGGGGGGGTTGAGTTTTCATCGATCGTAAAGCACAATATTATAGAAAGAAGGGTTCATGATCCTTTTTGCCCAAGATGACGCGCTTATGAATGGAACAATTCACGCTCTCCGTACCTCACTTCACGGCAGCTGAACGTGTCTTTAGCGCTCACAAACTGAGATTTATTTTTAAACCATTCATTTTCGTCACATATCTATCTCTATACATGTTATTATATTTGTGAACGTTTGTCCTTTTGGTCGCCTAAAACTTCCCAACCACTGAACTTTCGAATTTGACCAAATTAACGGTGGTTCAGAATCATTTTAAGGGTGCACAGTTATAATAATTATGGAGTCTGAAGTCACTGTAGTTGAATTTTCAGTTTTTCATTAGTTTCGTTTAGATCTAATCTTGGGAAAATTCGTCTTCGTAGACGCCATTGTAAATAAGTGAGGTTTCTGTTCACTAACCGTGCGCACTGTTCCACACCTTTGAATTTTGGAGTGTACAACCACAAAAGCGGAATAGAGAGAAAATAAATCTCAAGTTTCACTTTTCTCTCAAGATGTATTGCTCCATTCCAGTAGAGTGTAAAATTGTATATAGTAGGCCAATGACTTTCAGTTGATGTTAATGCACCGATCATTCCTTTCATCGAAAGGCGGCCCAGCTAGTATATTATATTAAGTGAAACTTCACACTTTCGCAGCCTAAAACTTCCGAACAACTTAGCTTTCGAATTTGAATTAATGGTGATTCAGAATCATTTATAGGATGCACAGTTTCAATGAGAAGCCTGAAGTCACTGTAGTTTAAATTTGAGTGTTTTATTTTTATTAGTTTCGTTTAGATCTAATCTTAGGAAAGTGCGTCTTCCAAGACGCCACTGTTAACAAGCGAGGCTTCTGTTCTCTAGCCGTGCGCAGATTCCACACCTTTGAAATTATGCAGTGTACAACCACCAAAGCGGAATGGAGAATCAGTCTATACTTCTATTATATTATATTATATAATATTTGGCAACTTAGAAACACACGTGTCACTTTTCTCTCAAGATTTATAGCTCATTCCAGCAGAGTGTAAAAAGAGTAGGTCTTCTTCTTCTTCTTCTTCTTCTTCTTCTTCTTCTTCTTCTTCTTCTTCTTCTGAAAAGAGGATAAGCGCAAAGAAAGGAGCGGCGAGGTATGATTGCCGTTGTTAGTTTCAGATGTGGCACTTGAAGAAGACAACTCAAAGAAGGTTGTTTTGAAGATAAGGAACTTGGACCCCAAATCTGTACACGCGCTTAGAGGAAAACAGTCCTGGAAGAATTAGAAGAACATTCCTCTCTGATTCAAGCCCCGAAATCTCATAAACGGGCTGGGATTTCAATAAACAGAATCCTAATTCAGGGTACTTCAAGTGGTGTTACCTACAGGTAACTTTAGCATCTGGAAGACCTCTGCGGAATGCGCTATGCCTATATTTCTGTTCTGTGCGGTAGGTGAAATGGGACTACTTTCTATGCTTTTAACAGGGCAGCAGAAGCCAGCATAGCGCTATTTTGCACTATATCTAACTCCTTTCTGCAGGTTTTTTTTTTTCAAATCACATTAAAAACGCTAAATTCGAGTTCTAAAACGGAAATTTAACGGAAATTCAACGGAATACACGCATTGCAATAAATATAATCAATGAGTTCAAAGGGCAGATATTTTTCAACAGCCTTGACAACTAGGACAAAAACTCCCCCAAAAATCGGAAATTAGAGCACGAAGACAACACAAAAGCACTTAGCTCGTAAATACTACATGTACTTCCATTGTTATACTTGGATGTGAAATTTACAGTTCAACGTTACTAAAATGAAGTGACATTTCAATGAGGAAAGAGAAAACCAAGAAAGCACTTCAAGGGCATATTGTTAGCTATATCATTTCACCTGTGGGTTTTCACTAACATTTATAGTTAATTTAAAATCTAAAACGCTGCATATTATATTTGTGAAAGTTTGTCATTTTGGCAGCCTAAAACTTTCGAACCACATCACTTTCGGATTTGGCAAAATTAACGGTGGTTCAGAATCAATTAATGAGTGCACAGTTTTATCGAAGAGCCTGAAGTCACTGTAGTTTAATTTTCAGTATTTCGTTAGTTTCGTTTAGATCTGTTATATTGGGAAAGTCCGTCTTCTAAGGCGCCATTGTAAACAAGTGAGGTTTCCATTCACTAGCCGTGCACACTGTACTGATTACACAACTTTAAAATTCTGGAGTGTACAATTTCGAAAGCGGAATAGAGAATCAATCTATACATCCCGTATACCCCCCAGGGCGGTGCCACTGACTGAAGTGTCTGTAGGCCATTCCTAAAGGGGAGACATTTCTCGTTCTAATGCACAGTAGAATTGTAAATAGGCTGATCCAACAATGTTATGCTCATAACTGTGCCTGAACTACAAAAGGGAACTGCTGCTTTTTCTTTCCTAATCCTTACTATCGTCATTTCCCTTTATTTCTTTTGTACGTACGTTTGTCTCACTCTTGTGACCCGCTATTTCCGGGGTGCCTTGATAGTCGCAGCAGATTCTCTGCTGTTGAAGCTAGAGAGGTGAACAGAGTAAGTCTGATTCCCTGTAAGGACTTCTCTGTTGACATCCACCCCTTGGCATTCATATGACCTTATGCAGTTGCAAGCGCCGTAAAAACTTTATTAAAATAAAAAACATCCATTATGTATTTTTGGCAACTTGGAAACGCATTTGTCACGTTTCCCATAACACTACGACAGCTGCAGAGTTGAAAGTTGGCAAGTACCTGCAAAATCATAGAGAGGTCACCATGACGGAGCCCATTTTTTAAAATTTATTCAGTTCCCGAATTTAGAACATATATTATGGACAAAAAGTTCCCGTCCTTCGTTGGCCTTTGTAATTATTCCACTGAGAAACGAAACAAATCTGAGTACCTGTCCTTCACAGTGGAAGTGCCGGAAGTGATGTTTTGCGAGGCGCATTTTGTTTTGAGAGTATGGATCTAGACTCTCTATTTTTTTGCATCTCTCAAGATTTATTGCTCCATTCCAGTAGAGTGTAAATATAATAGGCCAATGACTTTCAGTAATGCACCGATCATTCCTTTCAATGAAAGAGGGCCCCAGCTAGTTTTGTTAAAAATATCGAACACAAAAAAGTTGGTTGAAGTGGGACATATTTAACATCTTCCGTTTGGTAGGAATTTTGAAATTTGCCGGGTGGCGCCGAAGCTTACTCTTATTGATTTTAAGACTGTCAAGGGATCTTTCTTTTCATTTGATTTTTTAAAAAGTGTTTTACAGCGCTTGCAACTGCATAATGTCATATGAGCGCGCGGGACACATTTAATATGTTCAGTTGGTAGGTTTGCCGTATGGCGGCTGAAGCCTTATCTTTACTATTTTGGACCACCAAGGGATCTTTAACGTGCGCAACTTGCACATGGGACCTCCGAGATTTTTCACCCTTGTCCGAGAAAGCTAGGTGTAGATCTGTCCTGCCTGAAGATCAGGGGTGTGGCTGAAAGACAACAGTAAGAAGGCGCCAAGGAGTAGCAATCGAAAGGTTGCAGAAAGAGTCAGGAGCCCAAAGGAGGGGGCGAAGGAGGTGAGGAGGTGGGAGCAGAAAGTGGAAAAGAAAGCATACAACAGAACATTGCTAGAGAGCAGGAAAGGAGGTGAAAGGAGAACATTTTAGAGCTGTCAGGGTTCGAACCCGGGACCTATTGAATGAGAGGCGAACACCGTAACCTCGAGACCACGAGAGCCCCCGTTCTAAGGAAAAGGGAATTATGTAATGAATTATGTAAGGAAAAAGACAGAAGGTCTGAAGCAGAAACAGTTTTTCCTAACTGGAAAAGAGAGAAATAGCGTTTTCATCTCGAGGATGACACTGGATCAAACCCAATGATTTTTATTATTACCTTTATTATCATTGACATCATCATTATTACATGAATTTTGTTTCCATTTTTAAAGAATTGTTATTTTTAAATTTCAACACTTTTTTTTCGAGGGGGGGGGGGGTAGGAATTGTAGCGGGGAACTTCAGTACAAGGTACGCTTTGATATGTAACCTCAAGGACACGACTCCAAACCTCGGATTCCCCACACGCCACAAACCTATATTTACGGCTAACCATACCACACCGACCACCTCTAAATGTGATGCAGCGAGGTGGAATCAGGCTCTCGTCAATTTTTGAGGATATAGAGTTATCGGTATCATCTTAAACTAGTTCATTTGTCTTTATTTGGATGAACAAAAATATCCATTTACCTTGAATACAAGTCGAGATATTTGCGAATGAAGGAGGTGGCGGTCATCTGTTTTCAGAGGTAAGATTGGTGACAAAATGGCAGCCAAAGATTTGTTATTTCCTTAGCTTAAGAGTCCGTTGTAACTGAAAATTTTCATTCTTTGTGCCTTTAATCTGCGTTTTCCAGAAAAAATCCATCCAGAAATGGGTTTTTTAATGGTCATGAAAGGTGTTGAGCAAAAAACCCCCCAAAAACATTGATAAAAATTCACAAACCTGCGGGAAAATGCAAGTTTCTTCACTTTGATTATTTTATCAAGCGCCTGAGTTAACCACGCTGTCGCACAAATATATATATATTT
>NW_004797522.1:682536-688094 GCF_000002075.1 Aplysia californica
AGAGAGAGAGAGAGAGAGAAAGAGAGAGCGGTGGAAACCGACTCACACACAAACACACACATCCACTTACACACACGCGCGCGCGCGTGCACTCACACACACACACACACACACACACACACACACACAAAAGCGACAGAGATACAGAGAAAGAGAGACAGGAGGTACATAACAAGAAATAAGCCAGATCACTTAAAGATCACAGGGTGACTTAAGCCACCTGCGACAGTAGGGAAATCTTAGACTACACCACTTATCTTTTCCTAGATACGATGCATCTGTGAAGAAGATTACCTCTCCCTCTCTCTCTCTCTCTCTCTCTCTCTCTCTCTCTCTCTCTCTCTCTCTCTCCCTTTCATCTTTTACAATGTTTTTTCATCTTTTTTTTTCTAAATTACGATTTCTGTTGTGCTAAGAAATTTTGAATGTTGCCTGGGTGGCGATCGAAACAAACTCTTATCGATTTCAGACCACCAATGGATCTGCAACGTGCGCAACATGCACACGGGAACTCTGAAAATTTTCGCCCTTGTTCGAGAAGGTTAGGTGTAGATCTTTCCTACCAGAAGATCAGGAGTGTGGTTGAAAGACAGCAGTAAGCAAGAGCCCAGGAGTAGCAGTAGAAAGGCGGCAGAAAGAGTGAGGGGCCCAGAGCAGGGGGTAAAGGATGTGAGGAGGTGGGGGCAAAAAGTGAAGACGAAAGCAGACGACAGAACATTGCAAGAGATCAGGAAAGGAGATGAAAGGAGACAATTTTTGGAGAAGAAAATTCTACCGTCGCTACCCGGATTCAAATCCGAGGCCTGAATGAGAGGCGAACACATTAACCTCAAGGCCACGAGAGCCCGCCCCCTTCCTTCCATATATATATATATATATATATATACATTGCATACTAGATCCTGTATTGTCATGGCTACTGTACGTCACTATCAATGAGAACTTTACTGGGTAACGTGCACCATCACAATTACGCCCAAAATGAAAGACATAACATAAGCATTACACTTGCGAATCTTATTTTTAAAAACATGACAAATGCGAACCTATTCAATTTTAAACAAATTTAAACATTACACTTGCGGACCTATTAGTCATCATCATCATCATTGCCTTTCTCACTCTTCACCCTGCACCAGGGTATAGGCCACGGACAAACACCTTCCACCTTTCCCTATCCTGGGCTAGCCTCTTGATGAACCTATAGTGGTTGAACAAAAATGAATACTTTGCAAGTGCGAACCTAACAATTTGCAATCGAGTTGTACTCGTGTTCGCTATAGTCGAACGCGCCCCTCCCCCCTTTCTCCCCCTCTCCCCCTCTCCCCCTCCACACACACTTTACTTTGCCCCTTCATTTGTCTCGAATTGAGTCAAATTGTGCGCTCCATAGAGAACCGGATATATGCCAGAGTGCGCGGTTTTTATGTTAATACCAAGGACTACTATACTCAAGGACGTGCACAGTATAGTAGTCCTTGGTTAATACATATTATATTAGTGAAAGTCCGTCACTTTCGCCACCAAAAACTTCCGAATCTGTTAACTTTCAAATTTGAAAAAAAATTAACGGTGGTTCAGAATCATTTAAAGGGTGCACAGTTTTATTGAGGAGTCTAAAGTCACTATTGTTTAATCTTCAGTTTTTCATTAGTTTCGTTTAGATCTAATCTTGGGAAAGTGCGTCTTCTTAGACATCATTGTGAACAAGTAAGGCTTCCGTTCACAAGCAGTGCGCAGCTTCCTTTCTTTAAATTATTACTGCCTTTCTAATCAAGGTCCGTCGGCAGTCATCAGTCCATTAGTCTCAAGTTTCACTATTTGATGTTTTCTCAACAAAATGCCACGTTGTCGCAGAAAAGGGTCTGTTGGCAGAGTGACTTCTTCACAGAAAAGGAGAAAAACTAGTTCTAAAGTAAGTGACAGTGACCCCGACAGTGATTTAGAAAATAGATGCCTAGCACCAGATAGATATATAGATCTAGATCTATATACTGCAGGAATTGAAAATGAAAACACAACAACAGACTGTTAGGCCCAGGCCCAGCTGTATCCAGTACAGTATAGACAATTTTAAACAGGAGACATACATTGGGGGGCTCATTTTTCAATGCCAGCATTTTCATGAAATGAAATGTAAAGCAGAAGCTAAGGGCATGTGCTGCCGAAATGGAAAAGTTGATCTTGAACCGTTTCCTGCTCTTCCCCTGCCTCTGGAAATACTCTTTGAAGGTGAAACTTCTAGCTCAGCACATTTCTTAGGCAACATGGACGGTGACGAGCAGGTTTAAGAAAGAAGGAGTAAAATGACTGATGGCCTATGTCACAACACATTACTTGACATCCAGGGTGTGTTAAGTGAAAAACACAAATACGTTATAACTTTAAGGGATTGAAATGTGCCTATGAATTTGCCAACAACAGGAGCATAGGGAATTTCAAAATTGTGATCAGTGAGGCGGCACGACCAATAGGAACTCATAAAAGGACACACAATGCACCAACTCTGAATGAAGTTGCTATTCTTAAGCCAAACAATCCTGTTGGACACCGAGATATTGTGCTTCACACTAGAACTGAACAACGGCAAAAAAAAAAAAATTCACAAGGCCTATGATTTTTTGCAGTATCCTTTGCTTTTCCCATGTGGAAGTGATAGCTGGAATCTCATATTGAAACTTACTAGCCAGCACAAAATAACACAACTTCAATTCGATTGCTTTCATTTATTTTAACAAGGCAAGGAAAACTATTTATTGCAAGCACGTCGGCTCTTCCAGCAGTATATTGTCGATGCTTACGCAAAGATTGAATGTGAACACCTTCGGTTTATTCGCAGAGAACAAACGCGACTCAGGGCAGACAATTATCAAGAACTTAGAGACACAATTTCCAATACAGATGGCAACCCAAATAATGTTGGACTAAAGGTTATCTTGCCTCCTTCCTATTATTGAAGACCGCGCTACATGTTCGAAAAACAACAAGACGCAATGTTCTGTGTCCGAAAGTTTGGACGTCCTGATCTATTTGTCACTGTCACCACAAACCCCAACCCGGAAGAGATTACCTCAAATCTCCAAGCTGGACAGCGCCCACTTGACACACCAGATCTGATTGTCAGAGTGTTTCAACTAAAGCTTCAAAAGATGTTACAACTTATCAAGAAAGGCTGTTTTGGGACTTTGCACGCGTGGCTCTGCAACATCGAGTTCCAAAAAAGAGGATTGCCCCACGCACACATGCTTCGATGGTCAAGTCCGGATTCCTAGATTCACCCTGAAATGATTGATGGAATTGTCAGTGCATAAATTCCCAACAAAGAAATGGACCCACCTCTTTCAAAAATATAGAGGTTGCAAACCATGTGGATCCATTAATCCATCAGCCCCTCGCATGAAAAAAGCAAATGTTCAAAACAGTTTCCAAAGAACACACTGCATCACTCTGAACTTGGAACAGACTGCTATCCAAAGTACAGATGGAAGGATCCTGACCATGGATGGAATGCCGACGTGAAGCAAATTGGACAGAAAGTTATATTCAAGTAAACATCGTTGGGTTGTTCCTTACAATCCCTGGCTACTTCGTCAAATGAATTGCCATGTCAATGTTGCAATTTGTGCCTCTGTTGAGAGCATCAAATATGTCCTTAAATATGTTCACAATGGAGCAGACCTAGCAACATTCCAGGTACAAAAAAGGCAGGGATGAAATCTACACGTTTTAAAATGCTCGCTGTATCGGAAACACAGAAGCTGCCTGGATAATTTTTGAAATGCCCCTCACTGAAAGACATCCACCAGTTGTACTCCTTCAAGTACACTTAGAAAATTTTCAAAGGATGTACTTTACTGAAGATACAACTGAGAGAGTTGCCACAAAAGTCCTTCTGGCGGCAACATTGACCAGTTTTGTTCTCTTTGTGAAAATGATCAATTTGTAAAAAAAAAAATAGTGCATGCTGATGTGCCAAAGTACTACACATAAAATTCATCATGCAAATCATGAAACAGAAGAAAGCACGGAAAACAGGTTGAGACAGGAATATTTGAAACTGCCACCATCGGAAGAATTTATACAGTGAGTCCGAAACAGGGTGACTGTTTTCATCTTCGCTTTCTCCCTCTGGCTGTTGAAGGTCCAACTTTATTTGAATCACTACGGAGATTTGAAGGGACACTCTATCCATCGTTCAAGCAAGCCTGCGTAGCAAGAGGTCTTCTTGAAGATGACATTATGCAGAGTCTAACAATTCGAGGATCCTCAATCAGTCAGTCTCCACAGTGTTTGAGAATTCTGTTAGCTATTCTCCTTACCCATAAAACTCTTACCAAGCCTTTGGAACTTTGAATGGAATTCCAGTCTGAGTTGAGTGAGGTTTTTGTACATCAACTGAATGCAACTGAAGAAGACGCTAAAAACATGGCCCTTCTTGATATCAAATGCACCTTATATGCTATTGACGGATCAGATTTGTCATTTTATGGTTTGCCAGTTCCAACTGATGTTGTGCTGGAAAGATTTGGACAAGATTACAGAAGGGAAATCGCATACATCGCTGAAAAGGAACGGGAAAGAGCAGATGAAAATGTGAGAAAATAAAACCCTGAACAAGTGGTCATATTTAATAACTTCCAGCAAAAACTACAGAAAGATAAAGTAGGAGGAATGATCTTCTTAGATGCACCTGGTGGTTGTGGAAAGACATTTCTTATAGAGACAATACTGGCGTCTGAAACAGCGCAAGAGCACATTGCCATTGCTACGATAAGTACTGGACTCGCAGCAACACTCCTACCAGGAGGACGGAAAGTGCATAGTACCTTTAAGGTACCAATAAATATTGGCCACAAATATTTTTTATGCATCTCTAAAAGCATCCTATCTGTGGCACTCTGTGAAGACGTACAAGCATCTTTTTCAATTGATCATTTGCAGATTTTTTCTCTTGCGTGAAAATGACTTGACGATCGATTCTTTTGAATCCGCTCGTCGAACGCGTACCCAGCTAGTAATAATATAAGTCTGTAAAAAGCACTCAAAAAGGTTCCACACGAAGTTCAAACGAGAAGACTTTGATGTTGTTCTAAGAGGCATTTAATACCTAGAGTTTGTTTGATCTTTCAGTTTTTTGAGTATTTAAAAAAATAATTACTTTTACAGGGTATGCACTCTTATCCAGATTTTCCTCATTCTAGTACAAATTACATGCTTACGTGATATTTTTTTCCATTTTCATTTCTGCTCAGTGGTTTCTCTTCAGAATAATTATTTGAACATACCTTTTAATTCGTCCTCCCCCTAGCTTTCCCATATTCTTAATACCCTCTCCATCCTCCCCTGCCCCTCCCCATCCCTACCCCCTCCCTGATTCGACCCCCTCCCCCCTCATCCCTCTCTCACTTCCCCTTCCTCGACTCTGTCCCCTCCCCTTCCCCAATTCCACCCTCCTACCCCCTACTCCTCCACCCTCTACCCTTCCCCGAGTCCCTCCCCACTCCATGCCCAATTTTCCCTCTCCCTCCCCTTCTCCTCCCCCTCCCCTTCTCCTCTCT
>NW_004797522.1:688809-690252 GCF_000002075.1 Aplysia californica
GCCCTCTCTCTCTCTCTCTCTCTCTCTCTCTCTCTCTCTCTCTTGTCTTTTATCACTTTCTCTCCCTTCTCCGTGATATAATTCTTAATCCAGCGGGTTCCCCCTCATTTATTTATAGTTACCAGAATTTGCTGTGACTTTTATTCATTTACCTTTGTTAAGTTGTAACTTTCGTTGCTGTGTACCTATGCCTGTTACGCTACTAGTTAGTTACACACCTGACTTAAAAGCAGAAAAATGCGTTCAAATTTGCGAGCAGTAAAAGCTAAAAAAACCCAACAACCTTTAATTACCCCCCCCCTCCCACACACAAACAAAATGCCCAAAAATTCCTACAAGTACAAACTATTTTTGTTGCTTTCATGATCGGTTCACATGGGCCTCTTTCAGTATTTCCTTGTTTGATTTCTTTAATCTAAGCAAGATAATAATAGTATATCAATCATGTGACAAACCTCCTTCTTGTGCCCGCCATGAAACGCTTCTTATCGAAGCCCGCCACCGTTGAAAGAACTATATAAGATATATTATGCAATCGGCTCACGGGCTTCATTCCGTGTTCTACCAAGAACCGCTTGATTGCGGAACACACCCACGTAGTCTGGCGGGAAGAAAAAAGTACGTAATCGGCGCGCGGGCCTCATTCCGAGCGTGAGTGCAAATAACAACAACCTCAACGTGCTCGCTTCCGCTCACGGAACAACAGTTCCTGAGTTCCTGATACTTCATTCCTGTTGGCTCTGATCCCCGAAGCGATCACATACGCACACACAGAGGGGGAAGAAGTCAGCCCTTCCTATACAAAGTTCCCCGAAACAGGATATTCCAGGAATCTGGTTTTCATTTGAGCAGCATCGTGGAGAAAAGTGGAGATTTTTCTTTTTTGTTCGCATACGGATATCACCTGATCGTGTGAGTAGAATGCTGAAGGAATGACAAATCGTCGAATGAGGTTAAAATGTTCCTAGATCTATCTGCGTTTTTCCGGATTTTCGAGTCACACTTTGTGGCGGGTTCTATCGACAATCCACTACACGGTAATCTGAATTTCATTTTTTTTAAAGTAATGTTATCCTTCTCCGAGACATAAACGTGAGTAAAGTTCTATCTGCTTTTGAGATTATAATTCATCAACCCCGACATCAAATATTCTGACTTGAAATGCGTTATAGAACCATTTTAATCGCAAATTATGGCGTTAATGGGTTAATCTATCAATGCTTTACTGAAGGTTATTTTATTGGGTTGTTGTATCAATTTCAGAGCCAGGTTCGGAGGGGGCTCTCGTGGCCTAGAGGTTAAGGTGTTGGCCTCTCATTCAAAGGTCCCGGGTTCGATTCCGGGTAGCGACCAAAAATTTTTCTTCTCTAAAATTGTCTCCTTTCACATCCTTTCCTGATCTCTAACAATGTTCTGTTGTCTGCTTTCATTTTCACTTTCTGC
>NW_004797522.1:693575-695964 GCF_000002075.1 Aplysia californica
ACACACAAACACACACACACACACACACAAACACACACACACACACACATACAAACACCCCATGTCTCACACGAGCTCACAGCCATCTATTAACTCTCACACACACACACCCCCCCCTACACACACACACATGTTACAATACACACGTCCGCACAAATATTGGGTGTACTACTACTACGTCGTTTTGATTTCTCTAGGGCTGGGCGGCTAGGTTCCCGATTAGTGACGTTAGGAATCGTTGGAATCGACTCCGAACCCAATTACTTACTTTCTAACGATGTGATTTCTCCCGGTGGTTACCTGATTGGCTCCGAACATCTTCAGGATTTAAGATAACCTTGATTTCGGAACACTACGAAGCATCAACTTTCATTTTTCATAAATAAATTCTTTTAAAAAAGAAGAAAATTTTAATAATTACAGTAACTGGTAACCGTTGGTTATATGTAAAAAGGAGTTGGAACTTCTCTTCCGCAGCATTAATCGTAGGAATCGGTTCCGGAATTGATTCCTCGCCCAGCTCTAATTTCTGCAGCATTTTTTACTCCGTTATCTCAGCAATGCATAGATTTCGAGGTATAAGTTAGTCTCCAAACCTTTCTTGCAACCATACAAGGGCTACTACTCTTAACGTGTGAGGTGTGGCTTAACCCACTCCACCGGAACCAGTAGGCCTCCTCAACTGCATAAAACTTCCTTCTTCTAGTAAAAGCATAAACCTTCTCCTTTCTAGCGAAAGTCTACTTGAGACCCCCCCCCGCCCCCAAATTGCGTTATCATAGTCTGTTTTATGATTCAGTAAGAGTTTAACGGCACGGGCAGCAAATTAATAATTTAAGACATAGAAGTGCCGAAGATTAGAAAAGTTACAAGGGTGTATCAAACACAAAATAATGGAAAGATAGGGACAACACATGCTTTATAGGAATGAAGGAACAAACCACCTCAAAGCACCTACTAACCAAAATATAATCTGCATGGACAAAATAGCACGATAAGCAAACGACAACTCAGAACAACTCAACCAGCTGTTTTTCGCTGACGACCAGACCCTCAAACACCAAGACCAAGACAGCCTCCAAGAAACTGAACGAGGCATGTGAGAAATATTGAATGAAAATGAGTGAGCTCAACCAAGACAAAAGTAATGAAGATCTCCAGCAACAAAACCACATTAAATGATATCCAAGTCAACAATGCACAACTGAAACAAGTACAGCAAGTAATTCATATACCTTTGAAGCATGTTGACACCAGACTGGAAAATGGACTGAGAAATTGAAACATTAGGACACAAGGCAAATTTTGATGCTGACAAGTCATTTTTATGCGGCCACATACCAATTAGCACTCATCCTATCCCTACAAAACTTAGCTACAGAGACAAAGAAACAACTCAACATATTAATCTTCATAAAGCAAGGTACCAACTCTCTGTTCTCAGTGCCAACACAGCGCAGCAAAACAAAATAACAGCATGCGAAATCAAATGTTTTAGCAAAACATTAAACATTTCAAGAAGAAACAGACAACGAAGAGAAGACACCAGACATCAAGTGAGCCTCGAATCGAGCATGAAATACATCGAGAAACAACAAATAAGTTGGTTTGTACATAATGTATAATACTAATTTGAAAATGGGATACAACAGCCAGCGTCCAAGGCCAGCAACATTGGATTCGATGGTTTCAAGGCACCAGGAGGGCCAATACAAAGATGGCTCGACGGATTAAAAAAGGCACTCCAAAAGAACAAGATGACCACCCAAGCAGCAACATATGTGGCCCATGTCCGACAAGTGCATCTCCTCTCGACTTCTCAAGGACAGAAAAAGTAAAGTAAAAGGAAATTACCCCACACAAGTTGAGAGTGACGATTGTCATTCAGAACTACGTGATAATTGTCACATATCCGCAATTCAACATTGTAGAACGTCAGAATTTCGAGAGAAAAACAAGAGAGACAAATCATATGTTGTAGAGTTTGATAAAGCGCATCGATTAGTCTTTGTCTCATTCCTCTACTTCAAATTGTAACGGATTTAGACAAATTAAACATTGTGTATCTGCCAGAAATGAAACAGCTTTTGTGCTTCTCCTAAATACCTCGCAATTTGACATACGACAATGCTGAATGACAGCGACGAATGACGATAATATAATAATTACAGGAAGCACTTCTGTGTCCTCGACATTAGATCAAGCCCAGCAGAACAAGTCGAGTCTAGGGTCTAGCGTGAAGGCTGGATTTGGTAGCCCTCTTGACCTCTGCACTCTGTGCTTGACATTGCTTACATCTTGATTGGGTTGGAAAACGTTTTACGGCGCTTGCAACTGAATTATATCATAGATTCTATATTTATTGTATTTGATTAAATGCAACATCATC
>NW_004797522.1:698281-699675 GCF_000002075.1 Aplysia californica
AGTGTTTTGGTGGCGCTCCCAACTTCTTAAGGTCACATGAGCGGGTGGACATATAAAACATTTTCAGCTGGTAGGAAATTATTTCGAATTTTGCCCGGTTAGCGGCCGAAGCCTACTCTTATCGATTTTAGACCACCTAGGTATCTTTAACGTGCGCAACATGCACACGGGATCTCAAAGATTGTTCGCCCTTGTCCGAGAAGGCTAGGTGTAGATTAAATCCTACCAGAAGATCAGGGGTATGGCTGAAAGACAGCAGTACCTAGTAAGAAGGAGCCAAGGAGTAGCTATGGAAAGGCTGCAGAAAAAGTTAGGGGCCCAGAGGAAGGGGCAAAGGAGGTGAGGGGGTGGAGGCAGAAAGTGGAGACGAAAGCAGACTACAGGGCATTGCCAGAGAGAGGAAAGGAGTTGAAATGAGGCAATTTTAGAGAAGGAAAATTTACCGTGGCTACCCGGATTCGAGCCCGAGACCTTTGAATGAGAAATGAACACCTTAACCTCTAGGCCACGAGAGCCCCATTCGATTAGCATTAGCAGTATGCACTGGGTTATAAGTATTCTTTATTCTCCAATGGACACTTTGTAAATCATTATGATCATTAGGAAGCTGGCTGCATCAACACGGCCTGCCAGGGCCAACCACAACTTAGTGGGATACAGTATCTTTGCAGTGAGAAAGAGAACGCTAAAAAACCCAAGAAAACCCCAGAAAAAATAACAACATGAGAATAGAACTTACATCTGCGTGTAACGTTGAATAGCCTAACCGCTACACAAGAAACGCCGGCATAGTTGCATCCATAACAACACATATTTTTGTATGTATTATAATGTCCCAGGATCTGAAGTTCAAGTGGAAACGCCGCCTGGTAACGATACACAGTATCATGAGTGTTACTTGGAAAGCAATAAACGAACTGTAGGAGGCGGACGTGTGGCGCTGTATGATTAATCACGTGACCGGTTTTTGCTACTATTCAAAGTGGGAGGGCCGGATAACACTTCGCTATCTCAGAATTACAAAGTTTTATTTGCTCAAGTAACGTAATTTTGAGTTTCACGATGTTTCAAGCTTTTTCGAATACAGTTATTAGTTATTTGAACATCTCGATGACGATTCTGAATGATCTTACAATTTTGATAGAGCAGGCAGAGCAATAGATTTCCCACATCAGGGTCTTAGTGTGGTAACCCAAAATGGTTAAAAATGTCAGAATAACTTTTGTAATTCTGAGGAAGCCACTTGTTACAATGACAGTGCTAAGTGAACACCTCACATTGATGGTATAGTTTTTGTCGTGTTTTTGCAGCTTCCAAAAATGTATTTAGAATGTTGAGACTCTCGATGGACTTCGTATTGCGCTGGGATTTTAAAACAATTTCTCTTATATATA
>NW_004797522.1:701056-703774 GCF_000002075.1 Aplysia californica
CTCTCTCTCTCTCTCTCTCACTGCCCATAGACAAAATTGCACGCTTCTGACAAGAGCGCTGGAACGTTTGTTCATGGCACAGAATTCTACACTTCTGCTATCACTGTGTAGAATTCTGTGGTTCACGGTGAACGCTACACTGGTTGGCCTAGGCTATCACAGTAAACGCACACCAGGGGTGAGAATAGACTAGGTGGCCTTTCAAAAATGGTTACACTGATAAAAATCCTCCTTTACGGTGAAGGGGCGACTGTTTCCGTCGTTTAATGTGGCTTTAGAATGAGAGCGAGAAGTCATTTAATTTAGAAAACAACCCAAAACTCCACACTGAGTCACTGAGCGAACCTGAACAGCTGATTTTAGACCGATGAACAGCAGTCGACCCGCATGCACAAGGGGTGCTATTCCTATTCTATTGGAGAAATGAACGAGAGCTTCAAAACAAAGACTGCAGCGCCATCTGAAGCAATGCGCGGACTTCCGTGGACACTTTTTTTTGGCTGAAGGAACGATATTCTTGAAGTGTACGTTTTATACAGCCAAAGATAGTTCAACATAACAAGATGGTTCACTCAGCCAAAAAAGTGCCCGCGGAAGTCCGCTCTTTGCTTCAGATGGCGCAGCAGTCATTGTTTTGAAGCTCTCTTTCGTTTCTCCAGGAGAAGAATAGAAATAGCACCTCCTTGCGTGCGCAGATCGACTGCTGCTCACCAGCTGTTCGGATTCGTTCAGTGCGGAGTTTTAGGTTTTAAAAAAAATGTTAATGACCTCTCGCCTCTCATTCTAAAGTCAAATTAAACGAAGAAGACAGTCGCCTCTTCCTCCGGAAGAGGTTTTTTGTCAGCGTAACCATTTAAGCAAAGCATTTTTCCGAAATTTGAATTCTAATTTACTCAAAAACTTGTTAGTTTCACTTTGATTTGTTGTTGTTGACACAAGTAGGGTAACTCGGTTCGCAAAGGGTGCGCTTTTCCGAAGAGGGTGGCACCGAATTTTGAGGACTCTTTCTTAACTGGCTCAAAGAGAGGAGTGAACTATCTTGTTACGTATTATCATTATCATTGATATAGCCGACCTTGTCTAGTTGTAATCGATTACGCCAGAAGATGACGCACCAAGCTCTTCAACAGCGCAGCCCTTCCAAATACGAGCATGTGTTTTAAGTACAGGCGGAATTGTTTATATATTTATTTTTATAAGAGGTGCTTAATCTTCTCTAGTGGAATAAAGTAGTTTTGGAGGAGTGTACGTTCAAGCGTTCAAGTGTATTTCATTTAACGCCGGGATACGGTCAAACCAAGACTTTCAGATAGGCCTACATTCTTTTATCAACAGCAAAAAGAAACAGCTAGAAACCATGATGCATTACGTAAGTTTGAAGTATTTGTTTGAAATTTCTTAAAGCAACCATTGGGAAAATTACTTTGATTTTAGGCACCATGTTGTTCTGTGTAACTATTCAGTTTTCATTAAAAAGCATGATTTACTTTATAATCTTTACTGAAAAAAACCCTCCACTTTTTTATTAGATCTATATAAATGCAAACTTTTGAATCTTTTCGCTTGTTTTCTTTCACGTGAGTAGTGTCTTATACTAAGCACTCCAAAAAGTAGGCCAAGTCAGAAAAAAACATTTTGGTGCTTAATTTAGTGTTCGTAGCGCCAATGTCAAATAATAGAAATTTGGCATTTTTTTCCCTACTAAGTCGCGGGTTTCTTCTATATCTCAAAAGAAATATATATCAAGTTTATGTTTGTGTTTATCAAAAGCCGCTACAGGTATAACATTTGATCATTATCACCAAAGAAAGATGGTGAAAAATCTAGGTTTCACTCAACATCGGAGAAGTCGAGCAATCGGAATGCTCCCTGCGTTTCTTCTGTCGCCAGAACATTCAACGTCAACTAAAAAAAACAAACCCAACAACAACAAAAATTTCAACAATTAAAAAATTCCTGGCAACAACAGATACGCGTGGGGCATACGGAGGGTTCGATTTCTCTGTTAAAGCAATACTATTTCTAGGAGGACAATGTTTAAAATATGTTACAGCAGATTTTGGTAAATTATTAATACAAAAGTGACCTAATCTTTACAAAAATTAGAGAATGGAAAAAAAAATCCGCCACATGGTTGTGAGGAAAACCCTCCACTTTTTTTCTTTCTTTTGATGATGTGAATACCAATTTAAATGTTGTTTTTATAACATAATGAAGATGATGATGATGATGATGATGATGATGATGATGATGATGATGATGATGATGATGATGATGATGATGATGATGATGATGATGACTCGACTTACAGGGCACATGTGTGGCCTCTATTCTCAGGGAGGCCACAATTGGGTCACCCTGACATGGGACTTTTAATTCTTTAAGCAGGTTTAGTAATCCCCCCTTGTGACATACGTTTCGACAAGGAGAGAGGAAATACTTTTGTTTTCCTTTACTTTTGTTTACTGTTATACTTATAATTAATTTCTTAAAACACATTGTTACAATTTCAGGTAACCATGCCAACCAGACGACAGATAATGGACAAAATATTGTTCCTGTACTTTCTGATCCAAATTCCTTCGACTCTTTTCTTCGACACGCAAGGAGTATATCCAGAAAGCTGGTATCCTCAGATGGTAAGTTTTGTTGAAGAACAGCGATAGTGTCCAGATATGTTGTACATTGTCATATATGTGTCACCCCTTCCCCCCCCCC
>NW_004797522.1:711013-715144 GCF_000002075.1 Aplysia californica
ATGTGTAAATGAATATATCCGACTATAGACCGTGAAAGGTCTTGTCAGTTTGTTAGTACGAGTATTTGAGCGCGTGCTTTCTTTATTCTACAGCTTACAATGTAGGCCTACGTTTCCCGAGAAGCCGAGAATTTTCCTGAGTCGTGTTACAGAGTCTGCTACGGTGATAATAATAGTTGTGAAGAGCAGAGAGTATACTGTTGAGTGTGGCCATGTGCTATTTAAATTCAATTATCGTTATTATCATTGTTGTTATTATTATTATTATTGTTGTTATTATTACTCTCATGTTGAAGAGTGTATTTTAATGAGGTTGTTGTGGGGGGGGGGGGGGGGGGGGAGGGGTTCAAAGACAGTTCAGATAAGCAAACTGGTTGTCGCACATTGTAATATTATGCCTATTAATATTATTTTTGCATGATATTCTTGATTCTAATGTAAGCCTTGTGGGTGTATTTTGTACTTTTCAAATAAATAAGGATTATTTTGTTTCCCTGCTTTACGAATCCTGATTGTCATGACTACTTCATTCTTTATCGTTTAAAAAAAAATCATTAATTTGTCTTTTATATGTGTGTAATTATTCTGTATTATGCTATCCGTATGTCTCCTTCCACGAAATAAAGCCCAAACTAAACAATGATAACGTAAAGATAGGCAAAACAGGACGGAAACGCCCGATTCTAAAGCACTTATTTCATCAGAAGGGGGAAGAAAGCGAGAGGCTGTCCTTGAAAAGGCTCTGATCAAGGGAAGTAATGCGGGCTCAAGGGAAGTAATGCTGGATCAAGGGAAGTAATGCTGGCAAAACGTATTTGTGAATGAATACTTGATTGTTTCCCGTCTTCCAATTTGATTACATGTAATGCAATACATTTTAGATAAATGTCAAAATGAATAGATAATAGGTAGAGAAATAGATAAAAGGGGGAGGTTGAATGGAGGGGTGCAATTTCTTATGTCGTCGGCCAAGGGTTCAAACTAATGTTTTAAGACCTAAGTCTCATTATTTATTTTTGGAATTGCACTTTATCAATCCGTGATACTGGTGGCATGTGCTCAAGTACTATTAAATTTGTTGCAAAGTCGGAATGTTGAATTTTAGAATTAAATCAACAAACCAAAAAATAATTTACATTTGTAAAAAGGAAGAAACAGTATTTTTCTCTGTCCTGACACATTTTGCTTTCTGGGCATAGTACTTTTAAACAGTTTGCTGACGATATGCACAGAAACAAATCTTAGAAACACATGTATAAAAGAAAGTCAGGGTTTCAGAGCGAACGTTTTCTAAATATTGAAAATGCTTATTACAATGTACACAGTTTTGATTGAAGATTCAAAAAGGGACATTCAATTGCTTCTGGATACTGCTGTGACAGAAAGTCAATTCAAAGTGTTGTTGTTGAATTTAAAGACGATATGGAGATATTTTAAAGCAGTAAATTCTCTTCGTATGTTCAAATGTAAACATGGAAATATTATACAGGTATATAATAATAATAATAATAATAATAATAATAATAATAATAATAATAATAATAATAATAATAATATATGATGATGATGATGATGATGATGATGATGATGATGATGATGATGATGATGATGTCATCATGATGATATAGTAATAATAATAATAATAATAATAATGATAATGATGATGATGATGATAATAATAATAATAATAATAATAATAATAATAATAATAATAATAATAATAATAATACTAAGAATGATAACAATAATAACAAGTACAATACAAGCATAAAATTAATATTTTTTATTGTTACAATTAAAATCATACAAGTATTCGTAGTCAATTGTGATTATAGATTTTCGTCACACCTGTAGATTTAATCTAGATAATCTTAAAGGAGGGCTGTTTTAACTTTAAATGTCAACGCCTACTTGGGCTGAGTAGGGATTCGACGTCCCGGAGACAGACAGACATACACAACACCCCCCCCCCCCCCCAAAAAAAAAAAGAAAAAAAAAAGTTACAAAATTATTATCTTTATTAGTAATAACAGTAAGACTGAAAGAGGTAATTTTTGCAGTATTGGGCCCATCTCGCAAAGAGGCATAAATTTGTGATTTTCTAATGCTTTTTGGTGTGATAAGGAATATGACAGTTAATATCACAGCATATCAACCTAAATGTGAGAAAACAGGGGGTCTAGCCCATCCTAGCCTATAATCCCCCTTTTGGAACCTAATAGGTCCTATATTCTAAAGGTGTTAAAGGCGAACAAAAAAGCGGGGAGGGGTGGAATACACATTTGTCTGTGTTCAGCCAGGGGGAGTGGCCGGAAGGAAAGACGAGTTCTGTGTTCTGAGACTACTGAGAGGGCTCCAGACCGGGAGGAAATAAAATTCTTTACGAACTTGAAGCGGGAGACATTGATGACTAGATCTACATCTAGACTTGCATCTAGATTTGTTCTACTTCACAAAACAAAACAAAACAAAAAACAACCCAAAGAAACTATATTTTAAAAAAAAAGAAAGAAAAGTTGCTGTTATTAATAACAATTGCAGCGTATCACATTTTCCTAAATCAAACACCCAATACTTTTGAATGAAGACTCCCTGGGTGCTGGGAGAGATGTTCAACAAAAGTCTATAATGATTTTGAAGATGATTCCACAGGAATCAACAGGTGTTACGTGTTTTTTAAAAATGTTACGTTCAGCACTCGTTTCTATGAGTGCATTATACTGAATACTGTACAAAAAGATAATTTTTGGCAAATGTACTTCCTAATGTATTGAAGCAAACGTTAGCCGAAAAAGCACTTCATTTACTTCTATACTGGACATTCAAAGTGAACCAAATGGTGCATTGCTGCACATAGAATTTAACATTTTATAAGTAAGGCTCAATTGTATAAGCACCTGACTGTAGAGACTTGAAGAAAGGAATGTAGGAAAATAGACCGATATTTTGTAAGTCAATTTTGGGATTTACGAACTTACGGTTACTTACTTACTTTTACTTTTTTCTTCCGCTGGGGGGGGGGGGGGTGTCGCGGGGAGACACAGGCGTCTGTCTGCAGCAAGGCGAGTGGCCTGAAGGAGGGACAGACATCCCGTGAGCTCTGAGGGTGTCTGCCACAGATTCACTCCATCGTCGCCTTGGTCTACCTCTTACGGTTAACGATC
Source organism: Aplysia californica (assembly GCF_000002075.1). Lineage (NCBI taxonomy): Eukaryota > Metazoa > Mollusca > Gastropoda > Aplysiida > Aplysiidae > Aplysia > Aplysia californica. Next base: position 714,178 of record NW_004797522.1, read on the forward strand.
GCAAACAATGAAATGACGTCAAATCACAAGATACGGGACAAAGATGCCAAAGTTTCGTGACTTCTGAAACTTGAGAGTCCATGGAAACTACAAATTTATGGGGGGGTTTTGTGCCTTTGAAAAACGTTTTCCAGTAATGTGTTTATAATTAGACATAAAAGGTTTATTTTAACGAAAACAGGTAACATGAAAACAAGCATGCACATTGACTGGGGGAATTTAAAATTAAAGGAAGAAGGAATGGGGTACCTAATGGAAGTTAAAAACAAGATACTAAGCTCTTAGAAACGACGCAACTGTCTTTCAGCCATACCTATGATCTTAGGGTAGGTAAGAACTAACCCCTAGCCTTTTCGGAAAAGGGGCAAAATATCTCGGTCTCGTGTGCAAGTTGCCCACGTTAAAAATCCCTTGGTGGTCCAAAGTCGATTAGAGTAGGCTTCGGCCGCCTCCAAGGCAAAATTCAAAATTAATTCCTACCAAATCGAAAATGTGTTCCGCGCACTTATTTGACCTTATGCAGTTGTGAGCGCTGTAAAACACGTACAAAAAAGGGAGAACTTTTGTAACGACCGACAACAAAATAATAATGTAGAAAGAAGAGACCTAACCCCTACCCTGACCCAACCCATAACCCTACCCCTACCCTTACCCGCGGAGGGAGAGAGAGAGAGAGAGAGAGAGAGAGAGAGAGAGAGAGAGAGAGAGAGAGAGAGAGACGGTGGGAGACAGAGAGAGAGACACACACAAAGAGAGAGTATGGAGAGAGAGAGACAAAGAACAAGAGAACGATACAGAGTGTAAGAAAGAACGGGAGAGAGAACGAGAAAAAGAGAGAGTGAGTGAGAGAGATAAACACAGAGAGACAGAAAGAGAAAGAGAGAGAGAGAGAGAGAGAGAGAGAGAGAGAGAGAGAGAGAGAGAGAGAGAGAGAGAGGGGGGAGGGAGAGGAAAGAAAACAAAAGAT
>NW_004797522.1:715476-718254 GCF_000002075.1 Aplysia californica
TGGAAATACATTGTCCCTTTTCCCGTAAAACTACGCCAGCTAAAGAGTTGAAAGTTAGCACGTACCTGCAAAAAGATAGATAGCTCCCCATGATTGTGTCCGGTTTTTTATTTATTCATTTCCTGAATATAGAAAAATATATTTGACAAAAAGTTCCCGTCCATCTTTGGCCTTGTGATTATTCCACTGAGAAACGAAACAAATCTGCGCTGCTGCCCGTCACAGTGGAAGTGCGGGAAGTGATATTTCGAGAGGCGCATAAATCGAGACCTCCAAATTTTTTTTACATCTCTCAAGGTTTATTGCTCCATTCCAGTATGAAAAATCACTTCAACACTCAAGCTTAAAATCAGTAGGCAGTCTCTTCCCTCACAATTCTGCTTCTGCCATCCCCTCTCTCAGGTAAAGATAGGTTGATAAGAAGTTGGGTAGATAAGCTAGGTTCAGAGTAGGATATTGTAGATAGCATTGCCATGGCCATGGCGGGAGGCAGTGGAACATTTTTTTTTCGGGGAGTTAGGGGGGGGGGGGGGGGTGGTGGTTGTGGGGTGGCAGGGGTAGATTGAGTCTTTCCAGGGGGGAAGGGAGTGGCAGGAGTAGAACTGGCTGGGAACAGCTGCTTGCTGATTTTCAACTTTAGTGTTGAAGTGACTTTTGTATACTGGATGGTTCCTTGCAGTTTGTTGGTGTTGCACTGTCAGAATTGTGTCAGTGGTATTGTAAAATGTATACTCAACGGATCAAACAAACTGTCCCCGTTTTTTTGGCCTTTGACCTTCCTATGGTTGGTGCTCTGATACCATCAAAAAGACAGGACAGCCTGCTGGACCACCTATTGGACTGAAGACCGCAAATAAGATGTCATGATTAATGGACAGCATGAGAAGGTAATTGTCAATGAAATGTGTCTTGCGCTCTACTCCCTGACGTAAACCATTATGTAACTTATGATTTCTATAGTTAAAGTAAAAGAATAACCACTGGTGTGTCAAAAATGTCTTTTTTTAAATTTAGGTGTTTCTCAAAAACTGCCCCTTACCATTTATAAGTCCTGAAAATATACTGCAGAATTAGACATTTATGATTAATGTGATTCAAATCAAAACAGTTCGTAATATTGCTATCTACAGTTTCGTTTTCTTTTGTTAAAGAAACTTTTGAACATTTGCTCTGATGGTTCTAGCTTAAAATAATTTTGCATTTAGGCTTCTCTAAAATACCTGCACTTGTCATATTATTAGTGACCCACCTTAAACCTCACTGATCCACCTATAATGAATACTTTTATATTGAACCGTAAATATCTCAGGATTTTCTTTGACACGTTTTCATTACAAGGAGCTCCTACAAACCTGGAGGATTATCTGTAGGACAGGAGGACCAGAGGACCGTCAGCGAGACCGAGAAATGCCTGCAGGACTGGAGGACTATCTGCAGGAGCAGAGTGCCACGTTCAGGACTGGAATTGAAAGCCTTTTTAGTGTTTCGAAATAGAATCAGATACTTATTCAACAGCGTGTACACAATGGAAAAAAACAAACATGCTTCAACAGCCAAAGTGGGTGTACTCTTCAGTTTTACTTTCTTTGACCCCTCATTGTTGACCCTTTAGATCACATATTCTTAACATAGCGCCGAAGTCCAACAAGAGCTTAATTTTTCTAATTTTCTTTGTAAGCAATGAAATTGTATCTTGACTTAGCTCCAACGCCAAGTTGTTGACCTTTAGAACTTGTTTCTTGAATGAGATTCCAACCGACGTTGTTGCCCCTGTAACACTCATACCTTGACTTAGCTCCAACCCCACGTTGTTGGCTCTTGACTTAGTTCTAACTCCACGTTATTCACCCTTTAGAAAGCTTATAACATTGCAATATTATGTCATATATGTGTCAATAACAAAGCTCCCTCATATCTTTGTAATCTCGTCCACACAGCTGGGAACAGCTGCTTGCTGATTTTCAACTTGAGTGTTGAAGTGACTTTTGTATACTGGATGGTTCCTTGCAGTTTGTTGGTGTTGCACTGTCAGAATTGTGTCAGTGGTATTGTAAAATGTATACTCAACGGATCAAACAAACTGTCACCGTTTTTTTTTGGCCTTTGACCTTCCTATGGTTGGTGCTCTGATACCATCAAAAAGACAGGACAGCCTGCTGGACCACCTATTGGACTGAAGACCGCAAATAAGATGTCATGATTAATGGACAGCATGAGAAGGTAATTGTCAATGAAATGTGTCTTGCGCTCTACTCCTTGACGTAAACCATTATGTAACTTATGATTTCTATAGTTAAAGTAAAAGAATAACCACTGGTGTGTCAAAAATGTCTTTTTCTAATTTAGGTGTTTCTCAAAAACTGCCCCTTACCATTTATAAGTCTTGAAAATATGCTGAAGAATTAGATATTTATGATTAATGTGATTCAAATCAAAACAGTTCGTAATATTGCTATCTGCAGTTTCGTTTTCTTTTGTTAAAGAAACTTTTGAACATTTGCTCTGATGGTTCTAGCTTAAAATATTTTTGCATTTAGGCTTCTCTAAAATACCTGCACTTGTCATATTATTAGTGACCCACCTTAAACCTCACTGATCCACCTATAATGACCAGAGGACCGTCAGCGAGACCGAGAAATGCCTGCAGGACTGGAGGACTATCTGCAGGAGCAGAGTGCCACGTTCAGGACTGGAATTGAAAGCCTTTTTAGTGTTTCGAAATAGAATCAGATACTTATTCAACAGCGTGTACACAATGGAAAAAAACAAACATGCTTC
>NW_004797522.1:718354-723964 GCF_000002075.1 Aplysia californica
ACTTATTCAACAGCGTGTACACAATGGAAAAAAACAAACATGCTTCAACAGCCAAAGTGGGTGTACTCTTCAGTTTTACTTTCTTTGACCCCTCATTGTTGACCCTTTAGATCACATATTCTTAACATAGCGCCGAAGTCCAACAAGAGCTTAATTTTTCTAATTTTCTTTGTAAACAATGAAATTGTATCTTGACTTAGCTCCAACGCCAAGTTGTTGACCTTTAGAACTTGTTTCTTGAATGAGATTCCAACCGACGTTGTTGCCCCTGTAACACTCATACCTTGACTTAGCTCCAACCCCACGTTGTTGGCTCTTGACTTAGTTCTAACTCCACGTTATTCACCCTTTAGAAAGCTTATAACATTGCAATATTATGTCATATATGTGTCAATAACAAAGCTCCCTCATATCTTTGTAATCTCGTCCACATTTATGTTCTACCTAGATCACTAAGATTGGGCGATCAGTATCTTTTAAGAGTTCCTACAAAAAGAGGTAAAACATTAGCTGAAAGATCAGTTTGGAATTCTCTTCCCCAGCTCTTAAGATAGTTTAGTTTGAGAAGAGGTTTTACGGCGCTCGCAACTGCATAAGATCATATTAGCGCCAAGGGATGAATGTCAACAGAGAAGTCGTTATAGGGAATCAGACTTACTCACCTCTCTAGCTTCAACAGCACAAAGTCTGCTTCGACTATCAAGGCACCTCGGAAATAGCGGTCACAAGAGTGTGACAAACATACAAAAGAAGTAGAGGGAAATGACGATAGTAAGGATTAAGAAAGAAAAAGCAGCAGTTTCCTGTTGTAGATAAGGCACAGTTATGAGCATGGCATTGTTCGATCAGCCCATTTTCAATTCTACTAACTGTGCATTAGAACGAGAAATGTTCCCCCCTCCCCTTTGGGAATGGCCTAAAGACACTTCAGTCAGGGCACCACCCCGGGGGGTACCCTTGAGATATAAAACATCTGAGTCTAAATTTAAAATATCTTTAAAGACATATTATAATTTTTATGTCGGGAGATTTATGTTCAGTACAATGTTGAGTAAATGACTATGTATCCATTTATGTATTTTGCGAATTGCTTAGTGTATATTTTTTATGTATTTGTATGTGCTCATTTTGTAACGATGTTTAGGCGTGCGCGTGTGATAAGCAAGTAGGTGTGTGTGCGGGTGCGCGTGCGAGTGTGTGTGTTCGTGAAAGAATATTGTTCGTACATGCATTTATGTAAAGCGCCAAGAGCTGTGTTTATAGGGAGTGGGCGCTTTAGAAAGATTTACTTTATTATCATTATTATTAGTCTGACTTAGCCCCAACCCCATATTGTTGACCCTTTGGAACACATGTCTTGACTTTGCTCCAAGCCCGAGTTATTGACCCTTTAGAACGCATATATTTTGACTTAGTTCCAACCCCACGTTATTAGCCTTTAAAAAGTTGTATCTTGACTTAGTTCCAACCCCACGTTATTAGCCTTTAAAAAGTTGTATCTTCACTTAGTTCCAACCCCACGTTGTTGACCCTTTATAACCCATGTATTGACTTAGCTCCAAATCCACATTATTGGACCTTTTAGAACCCATATATTTTCACTTAGGTCCAACCCCACATTCATCATCATCCGGTGCCTTGCCGACTGGCGTGGGCGATCATGGACCTCCACTTCCATCTGTCTTTCGAAGCAGCAATGGTGTCTGTTGTTCTTGCTGCTCCCAGCCATGTTGTCATCTTGTCCAGTATCTTTTCCCTCTGTCTGCCTCTACCTCTCTTTCCATCAAACTTTCCTGTTGTTACAATGTTCTCTAATGCTTCTTTCCGCATTGTGTGTCCGAAAAAATTTGCCTGTCGTTTTCTTATATTCGTGATAAGTTGTTTTCTATAATTTGCTTCAACCAGGACTTCTTCATTTGTTTTTCTAGCTGTCCATGGGATACGTAGCATGCGTCTCATGAACCACAACTCTGCCGCAACAATTGTTCTTTCCAGCTGTTTATTGATTGTCCATGCTTCGCACCCGTATAATAGGATTGGCTCGATGTAACTTTTCATTACTCTTTTCCTCATTTCCAGTGACAGATTGATGTTTGTTAGTATCTGTTTCATCTTGTGGAAGGTTGCTTTTGCTTGGCAAATGCGGCTTTTAATTTCGGTGTGACATCTACCATCTGATGATATAATGGTCCCCAAATATTAAAAAAAAACCCACATTATTATCCTTTTAAAATGTGTATCTTGACGTAGCTCCAACCCCAAGTTATTAACCCTTTAGAACCCATGTATTTTTACTTAGCCCCAACCCCATGTTATTGACCCTCTAGAACCCATGTATTTTGACTTAGTTCCAACCCCAAGTTATTAACCCTTTAAATGTTGTATCTTGACTTAGCTCCAGCCCCACGTTATTCACCCTTTAGGACCCAAATGAAATTGCAATATTATGTCATAAATGTGTCAATAACAAAGCTCCCTCATATCTAAGCGATCCCATCCAGATTTATGTTCCACCTAGGTCACTGAGATTAGGCGATCAGTATCTTTTAACTTGAAAAGGAGGTAAAAAATTTGCGGAAAGTTCGTTTGCCCATCATACTCCTTACTGTGTGTGTGTGTGCGCGTGTGTGTGAGTGTGCGTGTGCGTGTGTGTGTGTGTGTGTGTGTGTGTGTGTGTGTGTGTGTGTGTGCGTGTGTGTGTGCGTGCGTGCGTGCTGGCATGCATGCGTGCATTAATTTTTGTGCGTACATGCATTAATGTAAAGCGCTTAGAGCGTAGGGGTGGGCGCTATAGAAATGATTTACATTATTATTGTTATTATTATTATTGTTTTATTATTATTATTATTGTTATTATTATTATTATTATTATCATTATTATTATTATTATTATTATTATTATTATTATTATTATTATTATTATTATTATTATTATTATTATATTATTATTATTAATATTATTATTGTTATTATGACTTAGCTCCAACCCCACATTGTTGACCCTTAAAAACGTGTATCTTGACGTAGTTCCAGCCCCACGTTGTTGACCCTTTAGGACCCATGTATTGACTTTGCTCCAGCCCCACGTTGTTGACTTTGGAGAAACCGTATCATGATTAAGCCCCTACCCCGAGTTGTTAACCTATTAGAACTTTTATAATATTGACCTAGCACCAACCCCACGTTGATGATTCTGTAGAACTCTTTTCTTGCATTAGCTCTAACCCCATCTTTACTAGCTCCAGTCCCATTTTGACTTAGCTCCAACGCCAAGTTGTTGACCTTTTAGAACTGGTATCTTGAATTAAATTTATGTTATTGACCCTGTAAAACCCATACAAAATTGCAATAGTATGTCATACATGTGTCAATAACAAAGCTCCCTCATGATATCTTATTAATCTCATCCACATTTACGTTCCACCTGGATCACTAAGATTGGGCAATCAGTATCTTTTAAGAGTTCCTAGAAAAAGAGGTAAAACATTAGCTGAAAGATCAGTTTGTGCGTGCGTGCGCGTATGCATGCATGCATTAATTTTTGTTCGTACATGCATTTATGTAAAACGCTTAAAGCTGTGTTCACATGGGAGTGGGCGCTATCGAAACGATCTATATTATTATTATTATCATTATCAGTATTATTATTATTGTTGTTGTTGTAGTTGTTATTCTGAATTAGTTCCAGCCCCACGTTGTTAACCTTTTAGGACCCATGTATTGACTTAGCTCCAACCTCACGTTGTTGACTTTGGAAAATCCGTATCACGATTTAGCCCCTACCCCGTGTTGTTAACCTATTAGAACTTGTATAATATTGACCTAGCACCAACCCCACGTTGTTAACCCTTTAGAACTTTATCTTGATGGAGTAAAGTTGTACAATGACTTAGCTCCAACCTCACGTTTTTGACCCTTTAGAGCCTTATCTTGACTTCGCTCCAACCCCACGTTGGTGATTCAGTAGAACTCATCTTACTTGTCCTACTTGTCCACTGTGTTGGGGTCACTGCAGTCGGCACATGTTCATCTCTGCTCTCCCCTCCTCTTCAGGATCTATCCCAGAGTCTGTCTGCTTATAGTCTCCATCATAATCTGGTTGGGGATCCGTCGGACTGGTCCGCACAGATGGCTGTGTTTCCCCTCTCCTCTTTGGATCCCCTTCTCCAGCAATCTACCTAGAGTGTGGGAACCGCTATCCGCCCTATTCTTCCTCAAATTTTCCGTTACAGCGGTTAGGACGGTTGGTGGGTCCAGTGTCAAATTCCCTCCCACTTTTGCTTCTCCAGCCAGCTTGTCTGCTCTCTCATTGCCGTCCAGGCTTGCCCTCAAGAAGCACCCAACTCATATCTTGAATTAGCTCTAACCCCATCTTCACTTAGCTACAATCCCATCTTCACTTAGCTCCAATCCCACGTCGTTGACCTATTCGAACTTGTATCGTGTCTTAACTCCGACTCCGTGTCTTGTTATTGACCTTTTAGAACTCATATCTTGACTTTGGTCCAACCCAGTCGTGACCTAGATTTGATCTCATGTTGACTCTTTAGAACTTGCATCTTGACTGAACTCCAACCCCACGTTGTTGACCCTTTGGAACTCGTATCAAATATAATATGTATACACAGACTGAACTGCCAATATGTTTTTCTGTCCGTTTAAAGAACAGTTCAAGAATGTGAAAAAGTGAATTTCTGTAATATTTGGATTATCATAATCTTTTTTGTGTGCCTTTCCTTTGAACTGCAGGGGAGCTTTCAGGATTCTTAGTATAAAATTGAAACTCCGCAAAATCTCCTTTTGTACATCAAGCTGAAATATAATATGTATATTTTAATATATTTAATAAATTTATAGTGTGGAATCTATCTTACTGGTCTTCTTTATTGTTGTACGTTTCATTGGTAAGTTTTTCATGTTTATTCTCTTTTTATCGAGGGTGTTTGTTGGGCGCTTCTCGAGGGCCATTCTTTTCTTTCTCACTGCTATTTCTGTCTGCTACCTGTCTTACTTTTCATCTGCTCTAAAATGGCCATTGCATTTCAAAGTGCTTTATTCTTCTCTTACCTCAAAATGAAAGTCATGTTTTCATTGTCATCATCATCAGTATTTACTACTGGTGGTTTTCTTTTGTCATCTATCTTTTCTTCGCTATTTTTGGGCCAATTCGTTGGTGCATGTTGTACTTAGATGTCATATTTATAGGTTCATCTTCATCTTGTGCTCTCTTTACTCATGCTCTCATGCTAAATAAGATTACTAAAGTTTGTGGTGTAGAAGTCAGTCTCTTCGAGGTGGCAAACAGAGGAATTGAGTTTGGTTTCTGAATGGGAAGGTTGTTTTTTTTTTTTTCGCAAATCTTATATATATTATCCCTGTCTGCCTGCTGGACTTGCGTCTGGACCAAAGCAGCCTTTCCCACAAAAGATCAAAGTCGAGTACCGAACGCGGAAGACCTGAGTTTGATTCCCAAATGGGGAGAGTTTTCATCCCGTATTACGGTCTTTCTGCTAGGACATCCTATCCCTCTCAAACCGAGTCTGCCCTGGCAGACAGGGACAAAGCCCGCTTCCGAAATGATTTAAACTGGATTGATTTGGGGTGGGGGTG
>NW_004797522.1:725132-726095 GCF_000002075.1 Aplysia californica
CACACACATGCACTTAGACCGCCTCGGTGGCCTCTTGGTAAGGAGTCCACCTTGGGAGATCTAGAGGAAAAATCCCCGCTGAAACACAATTACAACGAACTTTTAAAGTCAATGGAAGTGTGAAACTGAATTATCAACAGCCCATAACTGAGCAAACAAGGCACACCAACACAGTCAGCTGTTTACGTAAACAAGCTTGAAGTGGGCTAGGAGTTACCGTTCTTACCCCGTTTAACCAATCAGAGCTCTCAGCCGTTCATAATGACACTAAGTTGTTTTTAGTTCAAACCTTATTGCTCGAAAAGGGGTCCAAATCTAAAAATATGGGCGATTGAAGGACGTTGAAGCAATGTGGCCATGAGGTAATGGTTCTATAAATAATCTCACAGTACAGCTACACACCCACAGGTCAAATGCTCGAAAGGGTTTGAGGTCCAAATTCCTTTCATAGTGTCACCCAAGCTCACAACAATCTATACACACACACACACACACACCTCCAAAATAAATCAAAATAAAATATTCATAGTTGATTATTATTGTTCATTTTGATCTTAAATGAAGCAGAAGACATTAAACTTTCAAAAGATCTAAAAAAACAAAAAATTCATGAAAAGTCATTTTTTAACCTTTTGAGCCTCGTTGCTCCAAAATAGCACATTGCGTCTTACGACTGATTAGGAACAGGGCAGACAAAAATATGATTAAGCTAAGACAAATTGATATAAACAGCTGTGCAAAGTATGAGTGACGGTGATTCACCCGTTTAAGAGACATGTGAGGATAAGTCGCGCCACGAATTTTTGGCCGCACTATAGAATACAACAGATGCCAAATTTTCCGCACAAATAGAACGAAGAATTGCAATTCCTAGAATAAAAAGGAATGAATTTAGGGAGTATTGAAAATGCGTCAGTTTTTGGGTGTGGGTTTTTTGCGGGGCAGGCGGGGGGGGGGGGGGGG
>NW_004797522.1:726195-728954 GCF_000002075.1 Aplysia californica
GGGGGGGGGGGGGGGAGTTGGTTTTTTTACAATAAATTTTGTTGTAGTTTGTTTTTTGTTTTTTGAGGAGACTTCTTTGAATTCCGTGGAAGGAAAGGAAATCAAATCAAATGAGGAAGTAGGCCTACTGAAAGAATAATACGCGGGGCACCCAAAAAGAAAAACAATTAAAAAGAGACAAATACAGTTTCTGGGGCACTAGAATCGAGCAATGCCTTGAACTAAGTTGAATACATTGCCCTTCCTGGAAGAAAAGAAGGCAAACGAGGAACGGATAGACCCAGAGTGACATATTAGTTTGCTCCTAAACCTCAGCGGATGATTAATGGAGAAATGCCCAGGGTACCATGTTTTATTCTATTTTAGATAGTTTTTTTCCTCATGCATCTGAGCGAAGAAATTATTAGTGAACCATAACCACCGCTATTTTATCAGTTTCAGACATGGTAGTTCATGATGGTGAAGAAAGAAAAGGTTTGACAGTCAAACTGATAAATCAGCCTTTTTCACTACTTTGCCCTGAAGAGTACAAGTCATTTGGCAAGATTACAAAGCAGGTAGTGGGTGGTTGGTGGGTACTCTGGTGTACGTTGCTCTTTCTTTCCTATCAATTGTCTGTCGTCCTTTTCTTTCCTTCTTCTTTTTTGTTTGTTATTAGATTGTAACACCTCTAATCTTCGGCAGTTATATATGACCTCATTGTGTTACAAGTGCCGTAAGACTCTTATTAATACTAGTACTAAACCAAATACTAATAGGAATACGATACGAATACGAATACTCATATGAATACGAAAGCTAATACTAATACTTAAAGCAGGACTATCAGTAAAGCGATTAAGTCAATTAATCTCTTTGCTGTTTTGCCCGGAGCTGTATGGCAGGCTTTTTGGTAAATTTATAAAGCAGGTCTTGCAGTACTGTATAGGAATCAAAGGAGCTAACAGGTAAAAATACAGTTTATGTTTAATATAATATTGAGCGTTATCGAATAGTTTTAAAGCAGTACAGCATCATAAATCGAAACTCAGCTGCAGAATGCGAATAATAGTAAGAAGAAACCAAAGAAAAAAAGAGAGAAAAAAATAGGAAGAAAAGGCAGAAAGAGGAAACCACACTAATCAACCGGCAGTTCCTTGAGGAATGACTTCTGACGTCACTGTTCCCTGGGAACACCGAGCGGGAAACAGCGACTAGTATATTATTAGATCTATATCCCTTTGTTACAGTTTAACTTAGTGTAATCGCTAACAGTAGCGAACACAGCTAGCTAGACAAGACTCTCGATTTTTCAAGAACCAGAGCCAAGCCAATTCACCCTGAAATTGAGCTTTATTTATTTATTTATTTATTTGTTTGTTTGTTTGTTTGTTTATTTATTTACTTATTATTCATTTATTTGTTGGTGGGGAAGGGGGGGGGGGTCCAACCATAAAATTTTAACTAAAAATATACACTTGCCAGCCCTTTTCCTATACCGGTACTCAGTACACAGTAGCTGTACATGTGTTGAAGAACTGTTTACAATCTAAAAAAAAATATTCAGATGGTGAAGATTTTGTTACGTTCTTCAAGGTGAAATAAGAGAAGCACCTCATTGTGCTTACTTACATATTGAACAGTTTGATAGGAATCAACCACTCACAGACAGGGATGAAGGCTGACTTGTTTGACAGGGTGGCCAGTGTGAGACGAAAAGCAGAATAGAGATTAAACCACACGCAAGAATAAAAACTTTCCCCAACAGGCACAAATTTTCATTCCAGACTGTATGTCTGAATTATGACTGAAAGCAAACCTCGAACTCATATTAAACACTCGCCAAAAGATAGTAAAGAAAAGATCTCATTCAAAAGTTAAGTAGCTCCCAACTACAGCAAAGTGCAGGTAACCGGTGCTTCAAGTAAGGAGAATTTGTTTCAAAATGTTACCATCAAAGTCCTAAGACTGAAAATACCGAGGGGGATTTATTGAGCCTATCTTTCTCTGTAAACTGCAAAAAGACATTAAATACTTTGAGTACCGAGACCATGACAAATACCACAAAGACGAGGTATTCGCTTTGAACAGTCGCTGCTCCTTGAACGAATTTTTTTGGTCCTGTTGTTTTAAATACAATCGTTCTTCCCCAGTGCCCAGTCCTCCGCAGCCAACCACATCGAGTGCTGACGTAAACACGCGAGTCCTTGCTAAACAATGACATCTCCGTAGTAGCAGCCTGCTTCTATATCCAGGTTGTATTCGCCGCCTTTACCTTCCTTGTATTTACTGGTGACGATTCTGAACCAGCCATTCTCACCCTGGTGGAAGACATTGCAGGGTAAAGGTAAGACAATACAGAGAGATAATTTATAAGCAAATTGTTGAAATTTTACACTTCCATCGACACTAATTTGGGAGACGGGTTACTTTGACGCCGCATGCCAAAATGGACAACCAGCCGGCCTTCGAAGGATATACTGGTAACGTCCATCAGAAAATTAAAGGAGATACTCGATAACATTTATCCCTACACGGGAATTGACTCGCGTCTTCAGCGAAGCACGTAACCGATACATCACAGGCGCCAGTTTTTCAGAGAAATTCTAGTAGTAGGTAATAAATAAACCATTGAGGAGGAAAAGAATACAGTGAACATTTAAATCAGCTGATGAAGCCGTAGGAACAAATGAGTGAAAGAGAAAGACCTGGATAGTACTTGAATACGGGGATTTTTTTGTTTGTTTTTTTTGCTGTTGTTGTTTTTTGGGGGAGGGGGG
>NW_004797522.1:732995-734216 GCF_000002075.1 Aplysia californica
AAATAAAATAAAATAGAATAAAATGAAATAAAATAATATTTTAAAAAATAGATTTTTAAAAAAGTAATTAATTACTATGAAACGTAAGTAAGTCTGTGTTCTCAATATTTAACACTGATCATCATTTCTTTTTCAGCCAACAAGAAAAGGACAGACAAAAACAGAAATAAAAAGAAATTTAACTAATTTCCAATTTTGGTATTGCGAAAACCCCTTTTTACAAATCTCGTACAATAAAAAGCCACCATTTTGCTATTTTTGCTGTGTCCCTCTCTAGCTCTCAAGTCAATTATTATGTCTGTAGAACTGATACACATGCATGCATACTTCAGATAGAGAACCGTCGTTCTTCGCTAAATATACCTTAGATCCACAACATAAAAGCAGGTTAATAAGAGACATCAAGGATTTTTCAACACCAGTCGCTACCATAGAATTACAAAGTTCTATCTGCTCAGTACTTAGTTTTGAGAAATTTGACGTTAAAAAATTGGAGTTTCACAATATTTATCAATATTAATTGCTTTTTTGAATGCAATTCTTTGAATATCTTGATAACGACTCCAAAAATCTTACGATTTTTATACAGCAGATAGATTTTCGTGTTTCTGACCTCATGGTCTTTGTAACTCAAAACGACCAAAAATGTCAGAGAGAACTTTAAAAATCTGAGGAATTGCAGTGTTAAATGTGTACTCTTTATGGGTTATAAACATGGAAACTTACAAAACAGACTTACAACAAAAAAAACAAAAAAAAACAACCCAACAAAAACCCAAAAAACTTAAGGCTTTTGTGAACTGATGCTTTTGATAAATCCTAAGACGACTAATGGCCTGACATTATAAGAAATGAACAACAGTTACTATGGTAGTAAACAGATAAACAGAAAATAGAGATATAAATTAGAAAGGAGACATGGTAAATGAATAAATACAACACCTGGGGAAAACTGAAAGGGATCACGAATGTCCAAGCCTTAAGATGGGAACGGGAATGAAAAGAGAAAGAAAGGAATGCCTTAAATACTTGAAGGAGAGATTTAGATTCGGATCTATAGGAGATGGGATGCCGCTGGACGGACAGAGGTAGAGGAGAGTATAGCTCAGGACAAAAGTGCACGGAGAGCTCATATCGTTAGTGGCCGGTACTCCGGAAACTGGTGGAGTTCTACATCTTCCCCGTGTTCCAGTATGGAGCTGAGACCTGGACTTTAAGGGG
>NW_004797522.1:736315-736721 GCF_000002075.1 Aplysia californica
AGGAGGAGGAGGAGGAGGAGGAGGAGGAGGAGAAAGAGGGGGAGAATGTTGTCTAAAAATGTGCAAATAACAACAACAAAACGTCGGTCGCCTGATAAAACCGTGAATTCCACAAATTTTCGAAAATCGTTTTTTTGCATATTATTTTGATAGTGCTCGGTGAGATACATGTCCCTGTAAAACTATTTTTCAATTATCTCAACTCAAACGTGCATTCTGACGTAATAAGAAAATCGTGAATAAACACCGTGCCCCCAAAGTCGCCCGATGAAACCGTGAATCCCACACCTGTGTGGTATTCACGACCTCATCAGGCGGTTTATGACTCGAGGGGCTGACCGTTGGCGCCGTGAACGCCTCTCTGGACCATTAAAATATGGGCGATTGCTTTGTGCAAACACAATGG
>NW_004797522.1:737668-745057 GCF_000002075.1 Aplysia californica
CTCGCCTTTGAAGGGGTTGCACCTTCTGCAGACGAAGCAGTGGGTCTATTTATATCCCCCCGACCCACTGGGGGTAACACCAAGCTGAAAGATGCTCACTTGGGTTTATTATCTGAAACAGAATGACCAGAAGATCTAAGTTTGCAGGATGTTGATATCTATGACCGGGCTCACCCATTGTAAATTGCTCTAGAAGTGCTCATGCCAGTTTCATCATCGCCTGGCTCACCCGTACGGACAAACACTTTCCACTATTCCCTACCCTGGGCTAACTTCTTCATATTTGTCAAATGTCTTTCCACTTTTCTGTTCTTCATTCTTTGCGACTTTTGTAACAGGTTCAACATGGCCTTCCCTTGATCGTGTAACCTGTAGACTCAAAATTGAAATTGTATTTGTTATGTAGCTGCCTGATTTCCTTATGGTATGCTCAGTTCAGCCCATCTCCACAGCTTTCTTCTGTCTGCAAATTTTCTACTCCTTACTTCCTCATTGGTGACTCTGTCTGTCCCTCTGATCCTGAGAAACTTCCTCCAGCATTTGTTGGTGACAACCTGGACCCTCCAGTACTTTGTAAAGAGTGCTTTAGAAGAGCCCACCCAGCTGCACCACCAAACAATCCACAAGGGTTGTGCAAGCCAAGGATTTTCTCTTAACATCTGTGAACAGGCTTCTGAAGTTTCCCACTCACTATTTCCAGCAAAGCTCTGGAAAACTGTATCTTGATCCCTGATTCTGTAATCAGTGGGAGATTGAAACCGCATGCACAGGTCAGGGACAATCTGCCTTATATGTCAGGCTACTCAAATACGTAATAGATGGAAATACCATGTCGACCTGTGAGCCAAACAAGGATCAATGTGAATTGTGCGTGAGTTTTGAGTCATGACAACGTCAGCCAGACTAAGTGGGACTCTCACCACATGTCAGAAAAAAGCGACAAAGAAAGGGCACGCCATGGATAATACCTCTGCTCTTAGGCAAGAAGAATTGTTGATGATTTGCATGAATCTTCAGGGTGTACTTTTGTCACTGTCTATCGATTGCTCAGGCTCTTGTTCTAGAAACATGCACAAAATCTTCACTGCGACCTCGTATGATGCCATCTATTACTTATGACACAAGGCACAAGGTGATTTGATTGCAAGTGAATTCCCAAGTTGTTTGATGGACTTTTTTCAACGTACACATATGCATAGAAGGTTATAACAATATTATTATATTATTATACAGCTAGGGTGTGTGTGTGTGTGTGTGTGTGTGTGTGTGTGTGTGTGTGTGAGTGTGTGTATGTGTGTGTGTGTGTATGTGTGTGTGAGTGTGTGAGTGTGTGTGTATTAGTACAAAATTGCATCAATTTCAAATCCCCTGAGTGTCTTTTCCACTCAGAGCAAACACGAATTTGTTAACAAAATCTTATTAGAGGCTACACTCATATGCAAGTAGAAAGTATGCACAGCGTCATTGAGCTACGGCTTTAAATAAAAGACTTTTTCAGAACTTACAATTGTTGTAATTACATCAACGAAGACAATATAAAGTGAAATTTGTGGACCATATTATTTTCCCCCATGATGTCAAAATTGCTGTCCACATTACTGTCCGGTCGGGTAGACAAAAAGAAGACCAAGCTGTTAATGCAGTATGAAGCCTCTGATATACATAAGGAGGAATTCTTTGCAAACTGAACTCTAACGGAGAGTGGGAGAGTCTTCTAAAGTCAAGAGACAAAGAAACCTCAACAAACAGTTCCCCACCACTGTATCATTCTCCTTATAAATGACAAAGAGTAATTTTCAGGATCTGAGAGACAAAATGAGTAAGATAATGAAAGATGATCATTCAGTCATTCACGGGGTATAAAAGTTTGACATTACACCAAGTTCTCAACCCATCCACCACCACCCTGTCCAAGCCCAATAAAAAGGATATACACTTACACACAATTGGACAAAGAAGGATAGAAAAAGAGAAAGCACGCAAATGAAGGAGTATGATTTCATAAATTACATACAATTTCACATTCATGTAAGAATGAGAGATGTTTATAGTGGTAAAATAATGAATAGCTTTCTGTTTCACTTAGTCTGTAATGTCATACTCAGTTTTAATTTGATCTTTTTAAGTCTTTCTTATAACAGTATTTCGTGCTTTCATATATTTTTTAACATACCAGGGCCTCTAATAAGAGAATACACACTGCCTTTAAACGTGAATACAACACCGCGTTCCCAAAAGCCTACTGATGAAATCGTGAATTCCACACCTGTGTGGAATTCACGACCGCATCAGGCGAGATTCGAATATGAACATCGTGAATCCCACACTTTTTCGAAAAAATGACCATATATGGTAAATAACGTACTACAGTATTATTTCTAAAAGGTAATTGATCAGATCTATTCATTTAGTTTATTTCTTGAACGCCAAATGACGGAGAAAATCAGTTTTTTCCATCTCCTGTAAAATTTGCTTCATGTGGAATTCACGATTTCATCAGGCGACCGACGAAAAATAACAACAACAATAACAACAACTATAACAACAACAACAAGAAGACCAACACCACCACCACCAACAACAACAATAACAGCAACAACAGCAGAAAGAGCAACAGCAACAACAACAGCAGAGCAACAGTATCAGCAACCAAGATGACGACAACGATGACGACGACAATGATCCCACCTGACAGGCCCCGCGTGGAGCACCTCGGCCATGATGTTCTCTCTCCCACTCACACTTCCGTGGTCCCCGACCCTAACCCTTCTGAGGAGAAAAAAAAAGAGCTAAGTGGGCCTAGGGAGGGAGAGTTTTGAGAAATTTTAAGCTCACCCATAGAAATGAAAATACAATTCAAACTGTCTACGACCCTCGTCCTTAAGCAGGTGGACGTCTCTCACAGTGTCATTATGTTTAAAAAATGAACAAATGATGAAATGAGAAGTGGCCGTTGATACAACTGATTGGCCTAGATACAGGTGGCCGTTAGAGCAGGTTCTATTGTGAAATATTATTTTTGACTAAAACTGCTCGGCATAGCGCTTTGAAGATTTCTTCAGAAGCGACTGAGAGTAAAACAAAAGACAGCACTGTATCTTTGTATATTTCTTTTTTAAAATTCCTTTTAAAATGTTGGAGGTGGGTTTTTTTACGTTCTCATCAATACAGTTAGATGAGTTAGGAGGCGAGCTTTATGCCCCATCGAAAACAACTTAGACAATTTAGGAGACGGGTTTTCGATCCTGTTTAACTGGGTCAACCCAGGCTGAGAAGGATACAACTTCCCAACCGAGCGACTGAGATATTTGATAGATACATCTGCCTACTCGGGAATTCAAATCGCGGCTCCTGCGTGCGACAGCAAAGAGTCTAACCTCTACGACGCCCACACCGGTTATGCTGTACTGTAAATGTTTGCACATTTGCTCATCGTTGCCAGCTGTTAAACTGTCATAAGGCCAAATTTAAGATTTTTAAAAAAGTAAGAACTGCAATTTCTGAGTTTGTGATATTTTTAACTTGAGTTAAAAACACGTTACACCGAAATTGAATTTCAAATAATTCTAAATATTGACAAAAGCAAGCTAAAATAAATATGTGATGTGACCTGTAGAGTTAAATTTTTAAACGACTTTTTCTCTCTTCTTTCAAAATGCGGTAAAAAAAATTTCCGACGCAAAATGTTAAAATATTTCCTCAACTGTCAAACATAGACTCCTCATTTTTTTTCCAAATTTCTTGCATCAATTCGTCTTGCATCACTTCGTCAACAATTTTGTAAACAACTGTTAGCTGTATTCTAGAAACTTCCTTTATAAACCTTAATCAAAATTAAAAAAATGGGGACGGAGTCTACAGATTTTTAAAGGTTTTATAGCTTGGGCAATATTGCTTTAAAAGCAGGTCCGTCATTTTCTTTTCTAATTGAGGTTTGAGAATCTTTAGTGCGAAAAAGTGTTCACTATACATAGAACTAAATTCTTGTAACAAGTTTTGCCACTAATAAGTGTCTTTGGTGAGCTGTGACGTAGGCCATATTATGTGTATGCAAAATGTGTGTGAGAAGTAGGAAGTGCTGTGAACAAGCCAATTTTCCGCGTACGGAGATTTATAGTATTTAATATAAATTTATAAAGAATTTTTAAAAATCTAGCTTCAACAAAATATTCTTAAGTTGAGACAAATTGATACAAACTACTGTGCAAAGTATGAGATACATTGATTCGTCCGTTAAAGAGGTATTTGAGTAAAAGTTGCACTACGAATATTTGACATTTCAAGAGCTTGCCGACGACACTTACCATGGTACCATAGTAAATTTTACATAAACGATTTACAAACATTTAAAAAAAATTTCCTTACCTGTACTGGCTGAGCGAAAAGCAGTTTGAAGTTCTGGTGCACGTACCGCACTGGTTGAAAGATGAACATTCTGAAGGAATAAAAAGAAACATATGAAATCCAATCGAACAATTAAGAAAAAATTGCTAGAACAAACGTTGAGTTTAGCTATTTGCGTTCCAAGTGTCTGAGGAGGAGGAGGAGGAGGAGGAGAAGGAGGGGGAGGAGGAGGAGGAGGAGGAAGACGAGGAGGAGGGGGAGGAGGAGGAGGAGGAGGAGCTAACGACAACGCTGTTGGTGCTGCTGCTGCTGAGGATGATGATGATGATGATGATGATGATGATGGTGTTGCAACCACGATTTCATTAATGATGACAACGTCGACGATAATGATAATGGAATCAACAAAACAAGCATACCCTGAACTATAGCCTGGTAGTTGTTACAAGTCTCGTCAGGAATCCCGCGAGTATGGGCGTATCGAAACACTTCAGCGTCACTTCCGCCCTGACAGTTGCCCGCTTTCGCACAGTCCAGAACGTGCTGTGGCCGGATAGTTTAGGTTAAGTAAGAGTTTTACGGCACTTGCAACACAAATAGGTCATATAAGTAGTGTTACTAGAGAGCAAAATACAAAATTTTAGTTTACATTACTGTATCAAGGCGCCATCAACACAAATAGGTCATATAAAGGTTTCTAGAGAGTAACATATTTAACAGTTTTAGTTAACGTTAGAGTTTTACGGTGCTTGTACACAATTAGGTCATAGAGTGCAGAAGGTAACAAAGGAGTAACACACAACGTTTTAGTTTTAGTAAGAGTTTTACGGCGCTTGCAGCACGAAAGGGTCATATAGGTGTTACTAGTTACTAGAAGGTAGCAGACATAGTTTTAGTTTTAGGAAGAGTTGTACAACATTAGCAAAACAAATAGGTCATATAAGTGTTACTAGAGAGAAACATGCAACATTTTAGTTTACATTACTGCATCATGGTGCTGCCGGCACAAATGGGTCATATAAGTGTTTCTAGAGAGTAACACAAACAGTTTTAGTTAACGTTAGAGTTCCACTGCACTTGTAGCACAAATACGTCATATAAGAGCAAAAGATTACAAGAGAGTAACATACAAAGTTTCAGTTTTAGTAAGAGTTTCATGGCATTTGAAACACAAATTTATCATATAAGTGCAGAAAATAGAAATACTACTATTGAGTAACAAAATATTATAAAGTTTAGTTTTAATAAGAGTTTAACGGCACTTGCAACACATTAATAATAATAATGGATTGCATTTATATAGCGCATATTCACTTATGCAATGCTCTATGCGCTTAACATGATACATATTATGGATTTACAAATCAATTTTAAAGGTACGTAGTGTTACATACTCATGCAAACACATATTCACTCACGCACGCACCACACACACATACATACTCACATACACACATACGTACATATGCACATACGCACATACAAACTCACAACGATCTACAGCTTGGATGCATTCTGTCTAATCGAAATAGGATGAAAATAGAAATGATTTTAGTTTCTTCTTAAAAATTTCTAGATTTTCTGCTTTTCTGATAGTTTTTGGAAGCCTATTCCAAACAAGTGGGGCAAAATATGAAAAAGAGCGTTGGCCATATGATTTATAATTTATTTTAGGCTTAACAAGGGTTGCTTTGTCACTTGATGATCTGAGCGTTCTAGGAGGCACATAGGGTGTTAAAAGCTGTTTTAGATAGTCCGGTGATAAATCATTTAAGCACTTGTAGCAAGTTAAACAGATTTTATATATGATACGCTCTTTCACTGGGAGCCAGTGTAATGCTTTTAAAATAGGAGTCACATGATCATACTTTAGTTTTTTTCGTAACATTAGGTGCAAACTGATATGAAATGCTGAAGATAGAGGTTCAACAACAGAGAGTATTATACGAAGAAGAAAAGGACGATGAGGCCTATACCCAATATTAGGGTGAAAGAGGAGAATAATGACAATCATTTCTTTGTTTGTACGTGTACCGTAAGTCAAAAGAAGCACATCTACAAGACAGCTATAATTTAGCGGCATTCTTGCCCCCTTAACTCCCTAAAATTCTTTAAATTTGAGAACATGCTTATGTGTCTGGAGAGAAAGGCGGACATTCAAGACTCACCTTTACATAGCGACAGGTGAAGAAAAAGGACTTACCTGAACGACAAGGATTTATGTGGCGAATCCTTACCAGCAAAATAGAGAGATTTGTGGAGAATCAAGATTTACCTGTACAGAGAAACAGGTGGGGAAACAGGACTTACCTGTACAACAGAGAGATAGGAGGAGAATCAGGTTTAATCTGCACAGAGAGATAGGTGGAAATTGAGAACTCACCTTTATAAAGAGACAGTTGAAGAATCAGGGTTTACCTTCGCAACAAAGATATAGGTGGAGAATCAGGACTTACATGTACACAAGAATGTACATTATGGAGAACCAGAACTACAGGCACAACACACAGATAGGTGGAGAATCAGGATTTGCCTGTTCAGAAAGATTGGTTTCAGAATCAGGTCTCACTTGTTCAATTAAGAGATATGTTGAAAAATCAGGATTTTCTACGCAATAGAAAAATATATAGAGAAGCAGGTCTTACCTGTGTAGAGAGATAGGTGGAGAATCAGGACTTTCATGTACAATAGAGAGATAGGTAGACATTTACGACTTACCTGTACAGAGAGGTATGTGGAAGGCCAGACCCCACCTCTCTTGATGTTGGCGCGGTCAGCTATGACGCTTGTGGCAGCCATCGCAAAACACGAACCACAGTCTGGAGGGATCATCATCATCATCATCATCATCATCATCATCATCATCATCATCATCATCATCATCATCATCATCATCATCATCAGTTGCAGCAGCATATATTTAATTATCATTATCAAAATTACTCGGAGCAACGTGCAAATAGACGAACAGACAGATAGACAGTATGATAATCGAACAGAGCTGGGAGGGGGAGAGAGAGAGAGAGAGAGAGAGAGAGAGAGAGA
>NW_004797522.1:747291-749274 GCF_000002075.1 Aplysia californica
TAAAAGCGGTGGATTTTCAAGACGGTGATGTTCCGGAGGTTTTCAAAGAGAGAGAGAGTTGTAGATATCCATGGGAGAGAATACAAAAGATGAAGTAGGGGGGGGGGGGGTAGAGCATTTAATCAAGAACACTGACAATTGTCCAATTTTACGCAGTGCACAATAAATTTTAATGAGAAATCTGATATGGTCGTTCGTAGACAATTTTAAGTCATAAAACACTACTAGATTTTTGGATTTTTGAAAACATGTTTGTTCATAGTACTCTACATCAACAGATTTTAGACCCTTTAAATTGCACATTTATGCACACCTGTTTTCTCTTCGTTAAGCTGGGGTTTATTGTCTAACATTCAGGATTTGACGTCATCAAAACCAATGGTCCCTGTTTGAAGTTATCGAATCATCATCTGATGGTATAGAGCATTTATATATCTAGCAAGACGAATAAGAATGGAAAAAAAAAGGTTTAACGCCCCTATCAATATTATTAGATTATTTAAGGGGCGGGACCTCCTAGTTTAACGTCCGTCTCCGATAGGACCGAGCTAAGAGGGAAGTTCGTGTAAAGTGCATTTCCCAAGGACACAACGTCGACCGAGCTGAGGCTCGAACCCCCGAACTCGCATTCTCACGAGAATAAGAATGAGTAAAGCATCCTAATAAATAATGTTATATAGAATGGCAATAAAGAACAATATTGAGAAGTAAAGAATACATATTAGTAAAGAGTGTATATATCAATAGAATAGAAATAAGTTTTTATAAAGGAGAAATAAAACGAAGTGAAGAATAGGAAACAACGAATAGATATAATCATGAAATAAAAATAAGTGGAGAATTATAATAGCTAAAGAATGAAAACAGAAAAGATATAACAATAGAGCATGAAAAGAGTATTTGAAATATCAGTAAGTAAAGAATAAAGAAAACAAAGAATCTAAATTAGTAAAGAATAAAACAAACCAAAAAAAATGAATAAAGAATAAAAAGAACAACCAAAAAAGAATTAACGGATGAAGAATTTCTAAAAAATAGATAACGTGTAAGAATCGAAGGACAATTCAGGCTTATACAACTTAGTCTCGACAAAAAAATATATCCAAAGGCCCCTTAAATATTTATTAACCGTATTCGTTTGTACAGCGGCAATAGACAGCTGATTGCTGCTTTAATGAGGCAACCGTTACTGGACTTCCGTTGTAATTTGACGAAGTGCTTCTAAAAAACAGCAGCAGCAACAACAACAACAACAAAGAAACAACCATCAACCCCTGTTTATTAGTATCAGAGCGAGTTAAAGTTAAGAGTTAAAGTTAACCCCCCCAACCAAAAAAAAAGGAAAAAAAGAAAAACAAAAGAAACAATGATTTTTGTTTTAAAATCCCCGAAGTTTTGATGATGCTTTTAAAAGAAAAAAGAAAAGTACATCTCGTATATTAATTCACTGAACTCCAAAATAATGTTACTTCTTTTCCAAAAAAAAAACCAACCCTTGATATATTTGTTTTTTATCGACACAACTAAAGCAGTGATGCTTCTAAAAACTGAAGCATGAATTTAACTCAACTGCACTTCTAATGTCCTTTCCAAGAAAGCTTGAGGATTAGAACTGAAGAAACGAATAGCCACTGAGTTAAAATTTAGTAAAGAGAAGCGCACCGACACAGCAACGGTCACGTATTGTTGGTGAAAAGCGAGACAGACAGGCAGTCGCTCCCATCGGCACAACAGAAGAAATGAAAAGAAGCAGGACTGGCCAGTCAGTGATGCCCTCCAACCACTCACCTAATTATGGATATTATGCAGGAGCAAAGGTGAAAGTCCACTTGGGCCTTCCATTTGTCGGTGATGATAAAACACTGTCATACATTACCGTTATATTATAGCGCATTTCCACCATGAAAGAATCAAATAAATGTGTCTAACGATAGTACAAAGTACTTATAATGTACAATAGTGATTGTTTCATTCCCTCACCCC
>NW_004797522.1:749971-751910 GCF_000002075.1 Aplysia californica
GTACATCTCCCTTTGCCGGTTTAGCTGTGTGAAAGTACATCTCCCTTTGCCGGTTTAGCTGTGTGAAAGTACATCTCCCTTTGCCAGTTTAGCTGTGTGAAAGTACATCTCCCTTTGCCGGTTTAGCTGTGTGAAAGTACATCTCCCTTCGCTGTTTAGGTGTGTGAAAGTACATCTCCCTTTGCCTGTTTTACTATTGTGAAAGTACATCTCCTTTTGCCTGCTAACTGTGTGAAAGTACATCTCCCTTCGCTGTTTAGGTGTGTGAAAGTACATCTCCCTTTGCCTGCTAACTGTGTGAAAGTACATCTCCCTTTGCCTGTTTAGCTGTGTGAAAGTACATCTCCCTTTGCCTGTTTAGCTGTGTGAAAGTACATCTCCCTTTGCCTGTTTAACTGTGTGAAAGTACATCTCACTTTGCCGGTTTCACTGTTGTGAAAATAGATAATTTATTCGCCTGTTTTAGTGTTGAAATTTTACATTATTCATCCGCCGGTATTTCTCTTGGGAAACTACATCACTTTACCGCCCGCTCTCATGGTGTGTATTTTACATCACTTAATCGCCTGTCCCCATGTTGAGAAATCACTCCACTCAACCGCATGTTTCACTGTTGTGAAATTATATCACTCACCGTTGGAGTTTGGCGGCCAGTCTCTTGGTTGTATCCCTCAACCTTAGATCTTCACACATCATACCTTTCCCGCACATCAGGGTACATACACTTTGTGTTTGTGGTTGGCGAGTACTCTGGTGTGGTTTGCTTCCTCTCTCCAAGTAAACATTTTATCTTCCTTAACTCTCCTCCACCTTCTTTTCTTCGTATGTCACTCTCACGTAACACCTCTATTCTAGGGCTGTTATAATGAAATATTTTTTATTGAAAGTGCCGCAAACCTCTTACTAAAAAGACAACTACAGTGTGGTAAAAAATTCGTGGTGCAACTTATCCCCAAATATCTCTTTAACGGGTCATTCTATCTCACCCATACTTTGTGCAGCAGTTAATCTCTATTTTTCTCAACCTAATCATATTTTACACATCCACTCAGGCTAGATTTTAAAAAACTTTTAAAAGTAACTTTATATAAAATACTAAACATCTCCGTGACGCGGAAATTGGGATTGTTCTCAGTGCTTCCGGCTTTTCACACACATTTTGCATATATGCATATTATGGCCTCTTCCATAGCTCACAATTACACTTTTTAGTAGCAAAACTTGGTTACAAGAAATCCATTTTAAAGTGAATACATTTTTTGCGCTAAATGTTCTCAAAATATGCATGCAATAAGCATAGTGTCACAATTGTAAAAAAAAAAGTATTTGCCTTTAAAAGCGACAGTGCACCAGCTGTAAACCTTTTTTTGTTAGTTTTAGTAGAGGTTTTACGGCGCTCGCAACTGCATAAGGTCATATGAGGGCCAGAAGATAAGAGGTGTTACAAGAGAGTAACAAACATAAAAAAGAACAAGGAGAGATAAGGACGATAGATGTTTGATAGGAAAGAAGGAGCAAACCACACCAGAGCACCCGCCAACCACCCACTGTAAACCTTTTAAAATCTGCTGTAACCACTCACTTGGGTTTCTTTTTATTCGTATCCATTGTTTTATTTTTCTAAAAAGCAGCTAACAGGTGTTTACAAAAATATTGATCTGTTTTAAAAAATTGATACAAGTCATTGCGCAAAAACTGGAGAGTCTCTGTTCGATAGTTTAGTACATATTTAACGATGAGTTGCGCCACGAATTTTGACTGCTCTAGAGTGCATGTTCGTTTTTTTTTTGTTTTTTTAGGTTGAGTCCTCAAATTCTGTCGTGTTTCGCGGGTGAGAGCCAGGGTCTTTGGGGTAGCGCTTCACTGTCGCACACAGGAGACCCGAGTTCGACTCTCCTCGAGTGGGGAGAATTTTTTACCAAGTATCTCGGTCTTTCTA
>NW_004797522.1:752307-754692 GCF_000002075.1 Aplysia californica
GTAGTAGTAATAATAATAATAATAATAATAATAATAATAATAATAATAATAATAGTGAATACCATTTGTATAGCGCATACCCCGCTCAACAACAGGCTCTATGCGCTTTACACTATATTATTACCCAAGCAGACCATAGAACACTCCGAAACTTTCTTAGCTTCCCGGGAAGCTACAGTGATGTTGTATCCCTCTCAGCCCATATTGGCCCTGACAATTTTGATTTTGAAGGTCACAGTCGAATTTAGGTGAATTTGGTCAAACTGTGCCAAAAATGGCAGCTTTTGCCACAACCATGGAAGAAAATGTGTTTGGATTTGATTCAGTTCAACTGAATTCGATTAGCTATATGCACTTACTATAAGAATGCCCCGCTGACGTAGGAACCTTTGCCAGCAATAGCTACACACCGCAACACCAGCAAATACTTTCGTTTTATTTTAAAAGTAAAAGACAGTGTATCCAGTTCTGGACGAAATTAAGTTATCGATTCCTCCTGAAAGTTTACAACACGCTCACATTTCTGCCCCAGACAAAGATCTTGCTCTAGTCTGATATCGATATCTTAATAAATAAGGCGAGGAAAGTGTTTTGAAGATATTCAAAGCAACTGGCTGTTGAGTGACAAAGACGTTTTTGTTTTTGTTCTTTGTTTTTTGTTTTGTTCTGTTTTAGTGTTTTTTTCTCTCCCGAACATTTTACACAACTGGATATCATCATTGCCTTTCTCACCCTGCACCAGGGTATAGGCCACGGACAAACCCCCTCCACTTTTCTCTATCCTGGGCTAGCCTCTTGATGTTATTCCATGTCTTCCCACTTTTCTGTACATCGATTTCTGTGATTCTTCTCCAGGTTCCACGAGGTCTTCCCCTTGATCTCTTGCCCTGTGGATCCCAATCCAAAACTTTCTTTGCCATGCAGCGGCCTGACTTCCTGAGAGTATGTCCAATCCATCGCCACCGCCTTCTTCCTACCTCATCTCTGACTGGATATACTGTCTTTTAAAATGAAACCCCACAGCATAGCTCAGAAAAGCGAACAAACACGGACGACATTCAAGTTTAAGATACAACCAAAGTTAAAGCTACAAAGTATTAGTTAGTACTCAAAAGTATTTATTCAGTGTTGTCGTTGTCGTTGTCGTCGTTGTTGTTGTTGTTGCATGTTGTTGTTGTTGTTGTTGTAGTTGCTGTTGATGATGATGATGATGATGATGATGATGATGATGATGATGATGATGATGATGATAATGATGTTGTTGTTTTTGCTGTTGTGTCTCATTTTTTAAAAATAACAAAAAACTCAGTGACATAATTTTCACTGGCCATCTTCCAGCAAAGATATTATTATCAACTATCTAAAAATGGCATGGGGAGATCCGTACTGAGGAACACAATGATGACATCAACAAACAAACAAAATCTGTCAAGAAATGGCCTAATGAAAATGTCGACTGTAAAAAACAAAATCTTCAAAAAATTCTACACCTGAGAGTGACAGGAAGTCTCTGGTCCAAGTTTTTCAGCACGTTGGAAAAATGTGACATCACCAGTCGTTTCGCCAGTAGCCCTTATTACGTCTTTACACTGAACATTATTATCACAGCGTACGTCCCATATTGGTGAATCTTACAGCCCTTTTGAACACCGTTATCCTCCTTGTGAAAAAAAGGCCAATCAATTTTCTAAATCAAACAAAAAAATAATAATGAGAACAGGTCCCTGGAATAAGACGAAATGAGGCACAGAGAGAGAGAGAGAGAGAGAGAGAGAGAGAGAGAGAGAGAGAGAGAGAGAGAGGGGGGGGGAAACCCACTCTCCAACCGCCCAGAGTGGATTTTGGGTCTGTGTTATCGTTAAACAATGACGTCACCGTAGTGGCATTGGTCCTCTATTCCCAGGTTGTAGTGATTGCCTTTACCTCCCTTGTATTTGCTGGTGACGATTCTGAACCAGCCATTCTCGCCCTGAGGGAAAACATCGCAGGTTATAGGTCAATTTTTCGTACACTTGATTAAAATGACCCCCCCCCCCCGAAAATAAAGAGAAAAAAGAGAAAAAAAGGGGGGAAAACAACGACAAATACTCGATAAAATTCCCCTCACACCGGAATTAAACACTTGTCTTTTTCTGCAGGCATGGCAAAGCGCCTAATTGCTAACTGCTACATCGCAAATCTGGTAAACACTTGATTAAAATGGAAAATACAACAATGATAAACATAACATTATTTGTATGTATTTGTGTGCGCAAATGTGTGTGTGTGTGTATGTGTGAGTGTGTGTGTATGACTGTGTGTATGTGCATGTATGGGTGTGTATGTACGACTGTGTGTGTATGAGTGTGTGGATGTGTGTGTGTGTGTGTGTGTGTGTGTGTGTGT
>NW_004797522.1:758605-760121 GCF_000002075.1 Aplysia californica
TATATATGTATATATGTATATATAACAAAAATCCTTTATAGATATCAACTAATGATATCCTTATCAATTGATTTTGATTAAGTTCGTTTGTCTCAATCTTTAAAGAACATATTTAGCACAAGCCTTGAGATAACAATTGAAAAAATGAAAGGATTAAACTATAAACATTTAAGTAATAACTGTAGATATTTTGCGCCCCCATCAACACAATTAAGATCATTTAGAAGGCGGGCTATTTCCCACCTACCTGTGTGGGCCTGCCTAGGCTGAGAGGGACACACCGTCTCAGCAGAAACACAGAAATACTCAATATTAACATATTAATCTATTTTTATAGTACTTTGTACTTGGAAATGCTTGGATGCTCAGGTCATCAAAATAATATAAAACGCTGGTCCTGCCAGCTGTAAAGTTGAAACGTTTTTTTTTGTGAAGGAGCGGACTTTTTTCTTTCTAGGTCCATATTATTACGAATATCTAGATGTAGATCTTATATTATTATGTTTGTGAAAGTCCGTCACTTTGGTCGCCTAAAACTTAACTTTCGAATTTGACAAAATTAACGGTGGTTCAGAATCATTTAAAAGGTGCACCGTTTTATTGAGGAGTCTGAAGTCACTAGTGTTTAATTTTCAGTTTTTCATTAATTTCGTTTAGATCTATTCTTGGGAAAGTCCGTCTTCTAAGACGACGCTGTAAACAAATGAGGCTTCCGTTCACAAAGAGTGCGTGCACTGATCCCACAATGACTTGACCATCGATTCTTTTGAGTCAGTTCTTCGAACAGGAAACCCAGCTCGAAATGTATTAATTGCACCACGCCATATAAAATCAGGCAAGCGGTAACTTTAGCATATTTCAAAAAGAGCCTAACGATTCATCTTTTAACAGCTAATTTGCGATCTAAACCGTCTGTGATCAGTTGTTATTATAACCATCTCCATACGTACGCGCATTTTATAACAATTTGACCAAGTACATAGTCAGGGGTGACTTCTGAACGATTCCGTAATGTGATGACGCTCTTTTTGTAACCATCAAGGGCGGTTCGCCCATAGAGCACGGTCATTCAGTGACGCCCTAACTTGCTCAAGGGCAATTTTGTAAAGCGCCAACAAACAGCAAATGTGAGGTAGGTGCTTGTCAAAATAATGAAAAGAAAGAAAACAGCGTTTTTTCTCGTTTGGCAATTTTTGTCGAATTTCATATTTAGACTTAATAACGTTATGTCTATGGCTTTTACTGAAAAACGTAGATTAAAGGCACAAAAATATAAATTTACATAGTTTCCAAGGACTCTCAAGCTTTGGAAGTCATTAAATTCTGGCCGACATTTTCTCTCTCATTTTTACCTCTGAAACCAGGTGATACCTTTCCCTCCTCTCACCTTCTTCGATCTAGAATACCTCGATTTCTATTGAAGACAAACGGATAATGTTATCAGCAAAAGCAAGGTAAATTAACAAGCTGTAAGATGATACCAATATCTCCATATGCCCAAAAGTTAAGGGGGGGG
>NW_004797522.1:760875-763088 GCF_000002075.1 Aplysia californica
CCCTTAATGAGTGCCTGATTCTACGGCGTCGTGAAAGAAGCCAGATTGGTTGGTTGGCGGGTGCTTTGATGCGGTTTGCTCTTTCTTTTCTATCAAACATCTATCGTCCTGATCTCTACTCCTTGTTTTTGTGTTTGTTTCTCTCTTGCAACACCTAAGTCTAATCCTCAGCACTTATATGATCTTATTGTGTTGCAAGTGCCGCAAAACTCTGACTAAATCTACACTAACCTAAAAAGAAGCCAGCTACAAGCACTTTTCAAATCTGTTAACAATACACTCATCTGTAGCGATGTTAGAGATCGATTATACCATACCAAGATCCAGACATAAAACATAAAACATGCATAACAGGCCGCGCCCAGAATGTTCAGCGCGGTAATTAACCTTTATTTTTAAAAAAGCCCTCTTTGTACTAACACAAGTGATGCCGACTCTCGTAGTGAGTTTGGCGAGACATCAATATTTATAGGACGGCAAATCTCACATTTTATTGTGTTCTCGTCGCAGCATCGCCAACAGCAATGGTTATAAATACTTTTATGATAATGCAAAGTGGTGAAAAGTGTGCGCGGGAAGAGAAAGCGCGTCAACCACTGATCTACTTTCTTATGACCGCACACCAGGTGCCGATCATAATCACAGTCATTGTGTTTTGTTTTCCCAGACCAGTATGCGTGGTGTATGTACAGTATTGGTTATTTATGCCTTGAACAAGAGTTTTGTGATTGTCAAGAATTTTAATTTTCGTTCTTTGTTTACTTCAACTGCACCCATTTTTGCTGAGTTTGTTTTTAATGGTTTTCTTGGTGAGTCTATATATTAGAAAATGTAGGTATACACCTCTTCCTTCCATTGCGCTGAAGATCACAGCAATCACAACCTGAGCAAATCAGAATTTTTACAAGGAAGTGAAACACTCACAGAATGAGGATAAAACGACAACAAAGAAACTCTTTATACAACATTAAATGCTCAAAGTAAGAAAAAGAAAGTGCAATACATCAAAGAAGTAACTTCTAAATCTAAACCAATTACATGCCCGCCCTTTTTCCTGCAAACAAGTTGAATCTGTCCATGTGCAAAGGTAAACGACGACCCTTAGAAAACAAGAGCTATGCATTGTAAATATATCTATTAGCTTATGACTGCATTATGAATTTAATGTAAATATTATTCGAAATGTCTTGACAAAGGACCTCACAGCAACCTCATCGGTCTTGATAGATGTCCAAGTCATTTGATTCGTTGTTGATGTTTGCGCTCCAAACAGAGAGTTGATCCAGTTTGTTCTCTATCTCGTTTCTCACACTGTCTCCTCTGGTGATGTTCCAAAGTTTCGTTAGGCATCTCATTTCACAGTATATTCACAGGCGTTGGTTTAACTTTTGGTGGCTCTTGTTTATTGCCAATGTGTGGGTACCATAATATTCATTAAGTAAATAAGATAATTCTGCTGTGGTAATTGACACCTTGACCCTTGTTTTTTTCCGCCATGCGCACATGGACTGTTCCAGGTTCAAACATATTTCAGTGAAAAGGGTTAATTATTGAAGACTTTTATTTAAATCAGCCTCACTGTGTCATGACACGATGGAATCAGGCGATCGTCAATTTTTGGGCATGTCGAATTGTTGGTATCACCTTAAAACTTGCCTTGCTTATCATGAAAATGTACCGACGCATCTTGAATAGAAGTCGATATTTGCAACTGAAGGAGGTGGAGCCACCTGGTGTCAAAGGTAAAATTAGCGAGAAAGTGACCATGAAAGTTTCATGACTCCCAAAGCTTAAGAGTCCTTGGAAACTGAACTTTTTGGTGTCTTTAGAAAAAACTGTCAGTAAAATCAACACAGTAAAGCTTTTTAAAATGGATATAAAAAGTGTTAAGCTCAAAAATAAAGATCCAATGAAAATTGCCAGACGAATGGATAAAAATGCCGAATTCGACACTTATACTTTTTTGACGAGGGGCTCATTTCCCCACGATGCCTCACCTATATTTGCTGAGAGAATGGCAATCCCCACCACCGGTACAAGTTCCACACTGGTTGAACTGTGTGCAGTCTGGAAAGAAAAAACAATTGGTAAAGGAGTGTTCTTATTCGATCTTTTTTAAAATTTGGTACTTTGCTTTCGTTTTCTCAGGAGTGAGGTGATATTGGTGAATATGATCAACACTTCCAGACCCATGCGTATATTATTATTATTAT
>NW_004797522.1:767066-768253 GCF_000002075.1 Aplysia californica
GGTTGAAAGGAGGGGGTCGGCTATTGGAGTGGGTGTTGGGGTGGGGTGGGGGTCGAAATTAACTCTGCAAGATTCCTGCTGGACCATAATGTTAATGATCCTGTTTCGGAGAATAGCAAGGCTATCTTTTGGAATGTAATACGAAACAGTAATACAATGATACAGTTGCAGTTATTTGTGAAACAAAAAGGTTAACATAAAGCTCTTTTTGAATGATCAGCAGTCGGTATAAAAGTGTTAACATTTTTTTAAAAAGTTATTTGAATGATGGGCAATGAGAAATACATACCATTAGTCTGTTTCTTTGTTTGTTTGTTTGTTTTTGTTTGTTTGTTTGCTTGTTTGTTTGCTGGTGTTTGTTTGTTTGTTTGATTGATTTTATATTGTTGGGTTTACTCCATACATTGGGATGTTCCTAATCATAAAATGGTTCAGGTCTGGTGACATAGAAATACAACACATAATCAGTCAGTTACAATTTGAAACTGATCGGAAGTATGTTGCAATGTCGTGTGTGGTCTGATTAGTGATAAGATAGCAAAATTAAATACACTTTATCACCTCTTGTGACGCTGCAGGAAAGAAAACTATAATATTATAATGACCTAATGAATGGTTTGCAACTCCGAAAGTTGCATTCTACTTATTATATATTATGACCAGCGTCTGTGGTGTAGAAGTTAGGCTCTCCGCTGTAGCACGCAGGAGACCAGCGAGTTCGATTCCTGGGTGGACTGGAATTTTTATCGAGCATCTTGGTCTTTCTACTAGATCTAGCTAAGGTTGGTAGTGAGTCAGGGTCGCCTAAATTATTCGAATTGTAGCGATGGGGGCTATAAAAACACCTACATTTTAAACTGAGCAAGTACAGAATTTGAGGGCACCCTCTTAAGAGCAAAACTTAAGGCGATCTGTTGACCTCATCAACTCATTTTACTTAAAATTTATTTTTTTTACCCCATTTTCGAGTAAATGGAGATAACCGAATAAATGAATTTTTTTTTGCAAAATTGATTGATTATGTCCCCACTAGCAATTCACATACCATTAAATTTGTTGTTATTGCCTCTATTTTTGTTGTGGTTTATTGTTTTTGTTTGTTAAAACTCTTTTCCTGCGCAATATACTATCTCCTCTCTCTCTCTCTCTCTCTCTCTCTCTCTCTCTCTCTCTCTCTCTCTCTCTCT
>NW_004797522.1:768452-770144 GCF_000002075.1 Aplysia californica
TTCTCACACTCTTTCATGCTCTCTCACACAACTCTCTCCTATCTATCTATCTATTTATCTATCTACCTATCTATCTATCTATCTATCTATCTATCTATCTATCTATCTATCTATCTATCTATCTATCTATCTATCTATCTATCTATCTGTCTGTCTGTCTATCTACCTATCTACCTATCTATCTCTATCTACAGGGCATACCCGTTAGTTCATCTGTTGTTGACTCTATACTTTGTTGTGGATGATCCAAGTTTTCTACAATTAGCTACACAATAATGATTATATGCCCCTTCCCCTTTCTTCTTTTTGTGTATATATGCACTGCCCACTCCATCACAAATTGTCATGTTCTCTCTCTCTCTCTCTCTCTCTCTCTCTCTCTCTCTGTTTCTGTCTCTGTCGTTCGCTCTCTCTCTTTGTCTCCCTCTCTCTTTCTCTCTCTCTCCCTCCCTCTCCTCTCTCTCTCTCTCTCTCTCTCTCTCTCTCTCTCTTTCTCTCCATCCCTTCATTTTCCCCTCTCTCACCCCACCTACAAATCTAATCAATATGAATGAAATAACTTAGATCAAGATGCGAAAGGGGACAAAAGATCAATACGACTCAAGTGACGAGAGCAATGGTTTGGTCAGTTCAACAATCTTTGCCCTCTGGCACACTTAACAATCAGTGAATCTGGTTCTCGTCCTCAAATCGCCGACTTCGCAGCATTTCGTTCATCTCGGGGAAAAGTGGAAGTTTCATGGGACGAGTGCGGGCGAATAGGGCGGGTGTTCCAATAATTCCCACGAGTAGCCCTCAAGAAGCTCGTTCACAACTGTGGACTTAAAAACAGGCGCGTTGCCATGATGCAGAATGGCGCCTTCATCAAGCAAAGCTAGTCTTTTTTGCGAATCTCAGGTCTCAGCTTGTCTTTGAGGACGAACCTGTAGTAGTCACCATTGATAGTTACGCCAGGTGTGACTAGCCAGCTCAGCATGATGCTATCCATGTCGAAAAAAACAATGTGTATCACCTTTCTCTCCCCGTGTCTTCTGTGTGCGCTTCATCTTTCTTGTCAGTATTGTCAGACCTCCCACCTTCAAACCCCCCTGATCCATTTCCTTACTGTTTGAATTGATGGTTCTTTATTCCCTATTACTTTGTATAGATCACCATGGGTTTCAACGGCAGACTTGCCGAGAAGAGTTGAAAATTTGATCATAACTCGGTCATCGTCGCATGAGAAGGTTGCACCAATGTTATGCTCAGCCATTGTCCTCGAATTTGCCTTGGACAAAGTGCACAAGAACACCACATTTGACACGTCACAGCTCTATGACCCGTTCACCAATGCGCTTGCAATTTAGCGTTAAGATTTCTTAGACGTGATGTCATGATGTCACAAAATTTAGTTTGCGTACTTTTGATTTTATGGGAGGAGGTAAACTTTATTCTGAGACAGACCTCGTACAGGCGTCTGTGGTGCAAAGGTTAGGCACCTCGCCATTGCACATGGAAGACGTTAGTTCGATTCCACTGTGGATATGACAATGACAATGACAATGACAATCTTTATTCATCTCGCAGGGAGAAATTTGTCTTGGTCGTTAACAATGGCAGTAGACGTTACAAAGGTTAGACTTAAAGGTGCACTCACGCAAACGCACAAGACAGGACATTATGCCAAGTAAATACATGTCTCACGGGCTGGGA
>NW_004797522.1:770844-772799 GCF_000002075.1 Aplysia californica
TCTCTTCTAAAATCAAAAATCATTTCCTTTGTTTTTGAGAGGTTCACTTTTAGAAAATTTGAGTTGCACCATTTAAAAAACCTACATATTTCTTCGAAATACTCTTTTTCATCATGGTTTATTAATCCAATAATAGCGGAGTCATCTGCAAACTTAATTAAGCGTGTTAATTAATTATGTTTATATCTATCGAATATCTCCATCTGTCAAGATTGAAGCAGCCCGCCTTTCTAAATAGTCTAAATTGTGTCGATTAGTTTTTAAAAGATCAATAGATCACACATACTTCGAGATCTGCCCATGAACTGAATACATTTTGCAAGCTATAAAGCTTTCCGAGTAAAACTGTATCATGTTTCAAAGCAAGAAGTTTTTTTCAAAAGCTGTCTCGTGGTATAATCAAAGATCATGTATACCAAGAGGTTTCAATTGCCCGATCTCACGTTAGGGTTAGGGACGATCTCACGTCCGCACGAGACTTGGGCGCGCCCTTGTGTTAGCGCGAGACGGCCGAGATACGAGCGTAAAGAAAGATCCCAGGTTCGAATCCGGATAGTGACGAAAACATTTTCTTCTCTAAAACTGTGTTCTTTCACCTTCTTTCCTTCTCTCTTGCAATATTCTGTCGTCTGCTTTCGTCTCCACTTTCTGCCCCCACCCCCTAACCCTCTTTGTCCCTTCCACTGGGATCCTGGCTCTTTCTGCCGCGTTTCTACTGCTACTCCTTGGCTCCTTCTAACTGCTGTCTTTCAGCCACACCCCTGATCTTCTGTTAGGAAAGATCTATACCTAACCTTCTCGGACAAGGGCGAAAAATCTCGGAGGTCCCATGTGCAAATTGCGAACGTTAAAGATCCCTTGATGGTCCAAAATCGATAAGAGTAGGCTTCGGCCGCCACCAGGGCAAAATTTAAAATTTCCTACCAGTTGAAAATATTTGGTGTGTCATGCGCACTCATATGACCTTATGCAGTTGCGAGCGCCGTAGAACACTTACCAACAAAAAAAAGAAAGGAAGGACAAAGTAAAGTAAAAGTCTTCTAGAGCTTCCCTTTTGGTATATTTTTGACAACTACGCTCAGGTTTCCACTCTGTGTAGAGTCGCAGCAGTGACGTCACATGTCTCAGACATTGGGGGCCTTCTTACCCTCATTGGCATGGCCGGCGTGCCCTCGTTTTTACATGAACAATCTAAACTTTTACCCCGCTCCCCATGAGCTCTAGTATATTAAACACCCTCCTGCCCCCATATTTCACTTTTCAGCGCAAGCTTGCAGATTTCCTCTTACGATGACAGAGCTGTCTCTGTACGTGAGTCTCGAAAAGTATCCAACCGTTTGTTGAACAGCGCATGTCTTGCCCTTGTGGTTCATTGTCCAAGGGTGGGCACATGGGAGACATCACTGCCACGAACTCCGGTACTAAATATAACCTCTTTGCCCCGAGCTTTTTTCCAGACTTGACGTGACAACGACTCAAATGTGGCCTCACTTAGACTTGAGAACCCAGATGTGAGAACTGTTGTTAAGTGAGGCTTTGAACGAAGGGCTAAAAGGTTAATCTTACCAATTAATAAAACATAGCCGTGTGAGCATTTTTAAAATCCAACTTTATTGTTCGAAATGGTAGCATTTTCATACGATCTTTGTAACAGGAAATTTCATAGTTAAATCAAATACACATTTTTTTTGTATTCACAACCGATACGCCACTGAAAGACACAGATTCAATTAGTGAGTCACGGGCATACATGTTTGTAAAATGTGAAACAACACGGAAAATATCTTTCGAATGCATATTATACACACATGTGTACGCAAATGCTCATACGCAGACACGCAAACACATACACACCCCTCCCCCCTCACACACACACCCACCACACCACACAAATACACACTCAAACACACACACACACACACACACACACACACACACACACACACACACACACA
>NW_004797522.1:775701-777164 GCF_000002075.1 Aplysia californica
AGAGAGAGAGAGAGAGAGAGAGAGAGAGAGAAGGGATGAATGTGTGAGAAATCTCAGGAGAAACATGAGAGCAAAAGTAAAAGGAGTTTCATACGAGACTTACGAAAAGGTTGACTTTAAAACTAGAGTCATAATAGAGTCACTCGGGAGGCAGCGAGGAGGGAGTAAAGTTTCCAGTTTAGAAAAAAAAGGTAACGGTCAAATGTGAGACTTTGATCCAGACCACTGATTCTAAAGCGTTTACGCTTTCATCGACGCAATTTAGATCATTTATAACGCGAGCTGGTTTGATCCTGCCTGTTAATTAGGGTCAGCCTTCGGCTGTGAATGATGCAACGTCCCATTAGAAGAAAGGAGACACTAATTGATAATAAATATGACAGATGGCATTTGTATATGGCAAATCCCCGCTCAACAGCAAGCTCTATGCGCTTCACAATCTATACTATTACCCCAGCAGACCCGAGAGCATTCTGAAACAACCTCAACTTCCTGGGAAGCATACAGAGCAAGCTGCAATTTATGGGCTCTAAGACACTAACACACTGACAAGGTCTTTCGCTGTCTATGGCCGGGTACCCATTCCCACCTGGGTGAAGTGAAGAAAATTCCTTTTAAGCGTCTTTCCCAAGGACACAACGTCGGGCCCGCGGCTCCAACTCCAGAACTACAACATCACGGTTGCGATCCCGGTATCCCTAGCGGGAATGGAACTCATATTTAAAGGGGGAAGGGAAGGGGGGGGGGAGGGGGCTACACCCCCAAAAGTCCCGATTCGGCTCAAAATTATGAATTTTGCGTTATAGGCAATTTTAGCTGCTTCAGCCTCTCTTACAACTATTTCGTAGCATTAGAACCCCCTAAAGCCGTATTTTTTCCCATACCAGGCATGTTTGTCACCACCATTTCCTCTTAAAGTCAATCTTTTATTTTTCTTTATCCCCCGTTTTCTAAAAACGCGGTTTTTCTATGTACTTTTTAAATATAACTCCATCATTTTTTTCCATCCAATCTTCATGGCATTTTCACAAAATGAAGAGAAGATGTAATACTAAAATTTGTCTGTTGAATTTTGATAGTATGTGGAATAGATTTTTGTTGCTGGTGTCTGGAGTGTGGATTTTCACGGATTATTGGCAAACTTGAAAACTACCTCAGGAAAAAAACTCACTAAAATATTTCTAATCCGTTTAGGAAACATTCAACAGACTAATTTGTAGATCTAATGTTTGCCAACATGCATGCAAAAAACAATCTATTTCCATGAAAAACAAGTGCGGTGTTCATTACGTCAGACAAGTCAATAAAATTCAATATGGCCGCGGTAGCCATGGAAGCGAAAGTTTTTTTCTCAAATTTTGATGGCCGATTTTAAGACTCCTTACTATGCTTGTTATATGTATTAAATTTGGTACAATTTAATCCACTGATAAGCAACATAGACTTCAGGTGTAGCCCCCCCC
>NW_004797522.1:777637-779273 GCF_000002075.1 Aplysia californica
GGGGGCATTAGTCTTTAAAAAAGGGGGGAAATTGTTTTACCTCACCAAAGTTGCTGAATCGTCTTTCCTTAAACCCTATTACGTTAGCTATTGTAATACAGTTTGCTCTAGCTTTTTTTCTTTCTTTTTTATGTTGTTTTTTTTAAATTTGGTTTTGGTTTTTGGTTTTTATAATAGGCACTGTCAAATGAACACAAAGCTCAAGGCTTTACAAGGCTAGGGCAGTAACAAAACGGCCGCTTTCTCGAATCTTCTATGCATTCCGCTTGACCTCGATACATATTTAGTCTTGAGATGTCTCCAATGACAGTGACTTTTTTCTTCTTCGACAATGTCACGGTCGCTTCGTACAGCGCTCCGCCAGGTTTTGTCTTTACGGAAAGTTGAAATACTTGAACGTCTTCTTCCTTCTCCTTCTTCACCTTTCCCTCCTCCTCCTTCTCCTTCGTCTCATTCGTCTTCCCAAGAGAATTCTCATTGACAACCAGCACGGATATCACGCTCTCCAAAGACAACTTCGCGCACAACTTCCTCTCTTCTCCCGTTTTCGAAATCACATGATTCACAACCTCATAAGCCAATTGGTGCACAACAGTAGGGCTGACGTCCGCTTTGGCCAGCTTGTTGCACACGCAGTACTCAGCGGGAATTCCCGCCTGCTCGCACGTTCTGCCTTTGGGTATTTCCCCGAAAAGGCTGATGCCGCGACGGCTGCTATTTCTGGAACGGGTTTCCCCGGTGAAGTGGACCACGTCTTTCAGCGTGGCGTGAACGTCGAAGTGGGAGGTAAGTCGGTCTTGGTTGGTCTTCAGAGCGCGCGTTAGACCCGGGTACTTTTGGTAGAACCAAGGCGGGAATACAAGAAACATGTAGGGCGTTCTGCCTTCGATAATCCCGTTGTAGGTGGCTCTGAGGGGGAAAAGACAATATAATAATATTATGGCAAGGCTGAAGACTCTGAATAGATACAGCTTCAAGAGTGCAAAAGCGGAGTCTGGAGAGAAACACAAAGACTGTGGATTTTGCAAGTCAAATAAAAAACAAAAAAAGCACATGAGTTTAATGCCCGCAAGGGGAGAATTTTTTTTATCAAGAAGCTCGGTCTTTCTAGTAGGACATTCTATCTCTCTGAGTCAGGATTGACCCTGACAGGAAAGGTCAAAGCCCGCCTCCCAAATGATCTAAATTGTGCCAATTGGAATATTTTTTCTGTCTAGCACTCCAACAAGCAAAGGTCTTTAAAATTTTTACAAACGACGCTTAGTC
Organism: Aplysia californica; assembly: GCF_000002075.1. Lineage (NCBI taxonomy): Eukaryota > Metazoa > Mollusca > Gastropoda > Aplysiida > Aplysiidae > Aplysia > Aplysia californica. Next base: position 778,904 of record NW_004797522.1, read on the forward strand.
TAAACGGGTTATTATCAATGTTTAAATCTGAGCTGTTTTTCGCCATTTGAATCGTTAATGAAATATTTCATCTTTTCTGGACTCCTCACAGCCAGTCATGTAATTAATGATTATGAGTCGTTGGCGTGTTCTCTGGGGTGGTTTGCTCCTTCTTTGCTAGCGATCAAACACCTATCGTCATAATTTCTCCTCCTTCTCTTCTTTTAGCTTTTGTGTGTAACACTCTTGTAACCTTTCTAATCTTTGGCACGTATAAGACATTTCATTGTGCAAGTGCCGTAAAACTCTTACTAACGTTAAAAAGTTAATCAATTATTTTGATAAACTGCTCCCATTATGCTTTTAAAAATAAAAAAATTATATATATATA
>NW_004797522.1:781382-791382 GCF_000002075.1 Aplysia californica
TTATTATTATTATTATTATTTGAGATGATGATGATGGTGATGGTGATGATGATGATGATGCCCTCGCAATCACTCCCGTTAACATCAGATATGTTTCTGACTTATTACATGAAATATTAGCTTGATATTCCATTTTATGTGTACATACATATTCAAAGAAAAAGGTTGGTATCACGACTGTGACTGGCTAGAGTGGAACTGGTAAGGCACAGCCGTCATCTTTGGGAGGCCCACTTCCCTACTAGATCTAGTACACAGCGCACAAGTAGTTTTTCTCTCAGTGGCTCTAGAGGAAGCCCAAGAGGCGAAACGTTGAGCTGTGTCTATTAAACAAATTTTAAACACTTTATAGTTTAAAGTCATTTTGTATGAAATTCAAACAAGACTCCCCCTCCTACTCTGCTTTCCAAACAATGATGAGGATGACGGCGGCAATGTGATAATTATTTCAGAAACTGGTTTAATTACACAGCGCTTATCAAGCTTCTAAAATAGCCCCACGCAAGACAATTGGTAAACGTTAGTGCAATAATATGTATTTTTCCAAAACGATTGGTATTGTCATAAAAAAGCCTTTGTGGGCAGAACTTTGGCCCCCACCTTTTATTATAGTACTGGCTGGGACCCCTTTCGATGAAAGGAATGATCGGTGCATTAACATCTACTGAAAGTCATTGGCCTACTATATTAAACACTCTACTGGAATGGAGCAATACATCTTGAGAGAAAAGTGACACTCGTGTTTCCAAGTTCCGAAATATATAATAGAGGTATAGATTGATTCTCTATTCTGCTTTCGTGGTTGTACGCTCCAGAATTTCAAAGGTGTGGCATCAATGCGCACGGCCAGTAAACGGAAACCTCACTTGTTTACACAATGGCGTCTTAGAAGACGGACTTTCCCAAGAATAGAACTCTGTGTGGACGAAACAAAGCATTTTGAAAAAATCAGGGAAAGCAGTTTGTGTGGAATTTTTAAAGTTAGGTCCCAGCGATAAGGATGCTGTGGACGCTTGCAAAGTTTCAAAGGTGTAGGTTAGGTAATAAAGGAGGAGTTTGTGCACAAAGCGTCTCAAATCCACTTTTATATATATATACTAGCTGGGCCAAATTTCTATGAAAGGAATGATCGGTGTGTTAAGATCAACTGAAAATCATTGGCCTACTATAATTAAACTCTTCTGGAATGGAGCAATGAATCTTGAGAGAAAAGGGACACATGTGTTTCCAAGTTGCCAAATAAGTGCTCAGTATTGTGCAACAATGCACGATAGTATCGAACGGAAGTACGACTTGAAATAAACAAATCTGGCGGATTTTCTAAAATTACAGAGACAGAAACGTCGGCCTACAAAAGCGATGGGCGAAAGAAAGAAATTTAGCTTTTTGCAGTCTCAGAACTGAAAAAAAAAGGGCGTCATGATCTGGAGAATATTTTAAAGAATTTTTTGGCCAAAACCACAAGTCGATCGACGCAGCCATTAAAAGCCTTTTAAATAGCAAAATTCGGCCACCAAAAATAGATAATAGATATAGATGATGATAATTTATTGTTATTATTATAGTAGTAGTAGTAGTAGTAGTAGTAGTAGTAGTAGTAGTAGTAGTAGTAGTAGTCGTAGTAGTAGTAGTAGTAGTAGTAGTAGTAGTAGTAGTTAAGAGTAGTAGTAGTTAAGTAGTAGTAGTAGTAGTAGTAGTAATCGTAGTCGTAGTAGTAGTCGTAGTCGTAGTTGTAGTCGTAGTAGTAGTAGTAGTCGTAGTAGTAGTCGTAGTAGTAGTCGTAGTCGTAGTAGTAGTAGTAGTAAACTCAAAATAACCAGGAATATCACTGGAAAAAGTTAAAAGACTTTAAACTGGTCCAAAACAATGCTTTAGTTTAGTTATACCGAAAAGAAAGCGAGACTTCTAAACCTCTTTTACATACATTGCATTGACTTCCTGTTGAGAAAAGAATGGTGTACAAGTTGGCCACCCTATGGTCACAATTAATGTTTGAATGATAATGCGCCATCTTTTTTATCAAATCTGTTAAGAATCAGTGCTCATTCACCGCCAACTACCCTGAGCACTCAGAACCTACCATCCTGGAGAGTGAAGTGAGAGAAGCACTGAAAACTAGTCCAAAGAACAAGGCAGCTGGAGACGATGGCATCACAACCGAAGCCATCCTTGCATGCGGCGAAACCGGAATACATTGGCTTACAATCATCTTCCAAAAAGCATGGAAAGAAAGAAAAGTGCCAGCAGACTGGCAAAATGCGATAGTGGTGCCAATATGGAAGAAAAAGGGCAGCAAGAAAGACTGCAACACCTATAGAGGCATATCTCTTCTCAGCCATGTGGGGAAAATGTATGCAAAAATCCTAGAGCGACGTACTCGCGCAAAAACCGAACATCTTCTCAGTGACGCCCAATTTGGCTTTAGAAAAGGAAGAGGGTGCACTGATGCAATCTTCGCACTCCGACAACTGTGTGAGAGGGCTTTGGAATACGACAAAGATCTCCACCTCGTATTTGTGGATCAAGAAAAAGCCTTTGATCGAGTAAATAAAAACAAGCTATGGAAGATCTTACGGCAGTACGACATCAAGGGACAACTGCTAGACAACATCAGGGCTATCTATGCCAACAGCAGAAGCGCTGTCCGAACTACCAGTGGAACATCGGACTGGTTTCCAGTAACATCCGGAGTGAGACAGGGCTGCAATCTCTCCCCTCTGCTCTTCGTGATCTACATGGACCAGATAATAAAAGAGGCCAATCCAGACCCAGAGGCACTCAACGAACTCATGTTTGCAGATGACCTGGCAATGATTAACAACAAGACTCAGCTACAGGAGCATATAAACCAACTAAATGCGAGCTGCGAAAAATATGACATGAAGATCAGTATAAGCAAGACCGAAGTCATGACAATTAGCAGGAGACCAGGTAAAGTGGATATCAACATCAATGGATCCCAACTAAAACAAAGCAGAGAATTCAAATACTTGGGCAGCATTTTCACAGAAAATGGAAAATTAGATCGAGAGATAGAGACTAGATGCCAGAGAGCCAACGCAGTCAGCTACCAACTGGGCCCTCTCCTGAAACATCCCAATATCCCCATGAGCACCAAGGCGAAGCTCATCAACGCCATTTTCCTCCCAACGCTCACATATCAGTGCCAGACATGGACTCTAACAAAAGCCCTAGAGAGGAAACTGGTCACATGCGAGATAAAATGCTTAAGAAGAGCGGTCAACAAAACAAGAAGAGACAAAATTGAAAATGAAGTCATAAGGGACACCGTGGGAGCAACACCAGTCCTACCACACATTGAAAAACAAAAGGTCAAGTGGTTCGGACACCTCACGCGGATGCCCTCAAACCATCCAGCTCTGAGAGCATACAACATTAAATATTCTGGATGGAGAGCCAGAGGAAGACCAAGGCGACGATGGAGTGAATCTGTGGCAGACACCCTTAAAGATCATGGGATGTTCCTCCTACAGGCCACACGACTTGCTGCAGACAGACACCTGTGTCTCCCCGCGACACCCCAGGGTACAAGCGGAAGAAAAAAGTAAAGTAAAGTAAGTTAAGCATGTTCTTTTCAACTCGAAGTTAAGGTTATCAGCTGACAAAAAGAAATTTATTTTATCATCGATGAAACTTAAAACAATGGGTGAAAGGGCATTTGAATACCAAGACCCCAAGATCTGGAATGCTTTACCAAGTACTTTAAGAGAGGTCAAATCTTTTGATTCTTTCAAATGTCAGCTGAAGTTGTTACTGATTTTAAGTTAATAAGATGAATAGATTGGAGTGATTTTCTTTTAGGCAGAACAGAACGTTTTGTGTGACTGTTGTACGTTGTACTGTATTGTAAGGTGCTCAGAGCCTGAGTACTTCAATCGGGGTTGAGCGCTATATAAATGTCATGTGTTATTATTTTTATTATTTTGTTACCGACCTGATAGGACCAAATCGCTCCCCGTGGTCACTGAAAAAGAGGAGTAGTGTGTTGTTCAAGACCCTCTTGGTATGTAGATCAGACAGGAAATTGAGGTACAGTTCATCTCCTGCGCTCGCTCTGTTCTGGTTATCGTGCGTAAGGCGGGAAATGAAACTGTATCTGGTAGAGGAAAAAAGTAATCGAAGGTGGTTTACGCCTTAATCAACATAATTTAGATAATTTAGAATCAATTATAAATATGCATATAATTTATATATAAATGAGAGAGAGACAGACAGACAGACAGACAGACAGACAGACAGACAGACAGACAGACAGACAGACAGACAGACAGACAGACAGAGACGAAAATAAAATACTTGATAAAAGAATCTTCTCCTCAGGGGAATTAAACTGTTATCTTCTGAATGCTACGACGAATTATCCTAAAGCTACCACAGACACCGACGTTGGTTGTTTTATTTGTCGAACTTTGGAGGATCTAGAATTACGAACCGGTGAGCGTCTAAAAGTTTTCGGAAAGAGACGCAGGTCCACACGATAAAACGGTACAAGGATGCTGCTGTATGTTTCGTAAGTCTTTGCAAGAAATGTAAACAACTTGTTTAACAAGTGAGATCGTCATACCCGAAGTAAGACGTGGTGTAGCTGCTGTCAAACATCAACTGTGTAGGCTTCTGCATTTTGTTGGTGGGAGTGCAGAAAATTTTACAAGTGCAATTACAGTTTCCCAAAGTAAGGTTTAAAATGCGCCTTCTATTTCTATTAAACAAAATTTATCTGAATAATTATGTAGAACTGATAGACCTATCCGAACACGACTTGGCGCGGATGTTTTTTTATATGATGTGATTAATCATAATATGTTCAGACGATGATCATACCCAAAACACGATTCGACGATTTCATGTTATAACTGATGGACCTACCCAAAGTACGGCCTGGTGAGGATGTTATTCAATAATTATTATACGTATCACTGATGGACCTATCGACCTACCTATTGGCCTGTTATATCTACATATATCTTCCCAAACAACAGCATATTATTATACCTACCCAAAGTACGGCCTGGTATATCAAAATGTATCTCCTAAAGTACAGCTTATTATACCTACGCAAAGTACGTTCTTGTGTATCCAAATGTACCTACCCAAACTACGGCCTGCTGTATGTACCCAAAGTACGGCCTGTTGTATCTACTTATGCCTACCCAAAGTACGGCATGTTGCAGGTGTTGTTAAATAATTATTATACGTCTGAGGCTTTTGTTGGTATTGTTAGGCAATTATTATATGTATATGGTGGATCTACCCAAAATACGGCCCGTTGTATCTACTCAAACTACGACCTGCTGTATCTACCCAACTACGGCCTGTTGTATCTAACCAAACTAAGACCTGGTGTACCTAACCAAACTAAAGCCTGTTGTATCTACCCAAAGTACTGCCTGTTGTATCTACCCAAAGTACTGCCTGGTGTATCTACTCAAACTACGGCCAGTTGTACTAACCAAAGTAAAGCCTGGTGGACCTACCCAAAGTATGGCTTGTTGCGGGTGTTGTTAAAAAGTTGAGTGAGCTGCGTCCACGTGTCATAAATGAATGCCATCTCAGGCACATCCCCCACGCAGTTACTGTCCGGAAGACGCACCAGTTTGTCCGGTTCAGAAGCCTCCACCACAGGCCTGTTGTTGTAGTCCACGAACTGCTTGTGCCAGCCTTTTTTCTGATAGTGGAACGCCGTGACCTGCACTCGGTCCATCAACATGGCTGTGCGGTATCCCACACGCCGAAAATCGTTCCACAGAAACGCGTAGTCAATCTTATCCAACGGCTCGTCCCACTTCCATTCGTCGGCGAATTCTGTGTAATGTTTGCCTGTCAGAAGAGGCATGACATTGGGAAAAGTGTTTAAACCCAATTTATTGTACTTACGTAGCTCCAACGCGCTTAAATTCTTTAGTAAAAAGTTTCTGGTTTTGGGCATAGACCTTACGAAATTCTGCTTCGACATTCCATCTGTGCCTACCATGAGGACGCTGAGAGTCTCTCGCGGTTGGAAGTTTTCCAGATGCGATCTGTAGTCCTTCTCACACCTGAACTCCACGTCGGGTTTCAGTTGGACAACGGTCATATACGATCTGGATATTAGCTTGCGCTCACTGTCGAAGCATCCAATAAGCAAATTCTCATCCCTCATAGTCAACTTGATTTTGTTGCTAAACATCTCACTTTCTGAACCGTTTACCACTTCGAAATCGTTGTTATCCTTTCTGTACAAATTCCTGTATGTGCATCCTCCGAATTTCACGCCTGGAAATTTCTGCTGGAGTTTGGTTTTATTCACTTTCAAAAAATACCTGTCGAGATATACGATGGAGGCTAATCCTTTCTCGCACGAGATGGGCGGGAAGCGTTTTACGTATGGCATGATTACAGGATCAAACGGGTCTAAATTCGGGAAACTGCACTCTTCTTGCGACGTCCCATTGCTCACCCGGGACGTTTCCGATAGGTACAGAAAGAGACTGGAAGCCTTCCAGGCGATGTTTGACATCGGGGTGTGTTCGAGGGACGGGAGTTGGGACTGGAATATGAAACCGCAGACGACGATGCCGACCCAGACGATGAAGACGAGGAAAAAAACCTTGAGACATGGCCGAATCCCACCAGTCATGGTATCTGAGGAACATAGCATAATTGTGACGGCAAACGGTAAATAGCTAGACCGATAGATAGATAGATAGATAGATAGATAGATAGATAGATAGATAGATAGATAGATAGTTGAATAGATAGATAGATAGATAGATGGATGGATGGATGGATGAATGGATGAATGGATGAATGGGTGGATGGGTGGATGGGTGGGTGGATAGATAGATAGATAGATAAATAGATAAATAGATAAATAGATGGATAGACGGAACTACTCGATAAAAATTCTTCTCTCACGAGAATCGAACTCACTACTCCTGTGCGCAACAGCGAAAGCGCCTGACGGTTTCTCCACAGACGCCGCTCAACGTTACTGACTCAACCACTACTACTTGGTGAAAATATCATGAACCGAGATCTTACCAATCATCGCTCTTCTTAGACTTCAGTTCGTGCCAGTTTTGAAACAGACACCAGAGATCATAGCTCGCCACTCAGAAATTACGTAATACCACCCAGCAAAGGCTAAAGGTTAAGTAGGACGTACCTTTATTTGAGATCCAAAGCCAAACATCCGAGCTGATTGGGATGTAAAACGTAGATCTAGATCTAGTACTCGTTTCTTGAAGAGTGAACCATCTTGTTATTTCTTAACTTTTTTATAGTCTTTGACTTACATGATAATGTCCTTCATTTTGCACTGTGGCGCATTTCCGGTTAAAATTGAGCGCACCGTAATATGACTTTGGAGCCAAATGAAAGACAAGTTGTGAAAAGTGACTTGATCACTCGTCTATAGCGAGACGTGTTTTGTCCCATGTTTGGGTATAACAGCGCGACTTTAAAAAGTGCACGCTTCTCAGCGAAGTTTGTTTTATAGAGAACAAGGACTATGACTTTGCACAATTTACTACAAGTCTGTGATTTAGTTTCAAAAGCAACTGTGCCTTCAATTTACAGTGCGCGCTTGCACTGGAACTTCCCGTTTTTTTTATATATGGTGAGAAAGTCGGGATCACGGCCTTTTACGTCTTGACAGTATGCATGATACAGGTTTGCCTTGGCGGTAGACAGTGGCAAAGCGTCTATATAATCAAACAATCACTGCTTCCCTTCCAAATTGCTCCAGTGAGTAGCTAAGTGAGTAGTGAGTTTAGACTCAAGCAATGTCAAGCAAGTGTCGGTGACACAGGGATCAGATGGGTGGTCACTGGAGTGTGTCCTTGAGTAAGACACGACGTCCCTAGCTCAAAATACAGGGCGCTGCACAGTGACATTGTTTGTAAACTGTTCTGTATTTGTGTAATAGTGTATATTTGTGTACATGTATGTATTTATGCATGTATGTATTTATGTATGTACATATTTATAATTATGTATTTATGTATGTCTGCCATTGTAAATCAAAGTGCCCTTCTGGGACAAATAAAAGTGTACTTAATTTTTTAAAAATAATTTAATCATGGAATGTTGTTGTCGCCGAATTTACCCAATAGACGTTCATAATCACCAATGAACAGTGAGCACAAAATACAAAATTGTTTAATTGTTACCAATCTTCACCTCTTTCGGGCCACTTTTATAAGCAGTCGCAAGCAATGATTATGAAATCTTACAATAATTAGACTGACGGAGTCAACCTCACAAAGGTGAGGGGAACTAACTCTTCGTAATCTCTTCGACGTTTTACCGTCCTATACCAGATCGTGACCTTGATTAAGACACCGGCTCCTGGTCGCGAAAGGCCAGACAAAAACTTTCAAATTTGGAGTCAAATTGATAATTATAACAGTCAAGTATAATAGTACATAATTTGTACTATTGTCATCTTTGTTTCTTTGCGTGCGTGTTTGTTTGTGCATTTACATCTTTAGTTAATTTTGGTGTTATTTGGAATAGATATTCATTTATGAAAGTTTTTCCGACTATTTTGACGGTTGAACGTACAACATGAATTCAGGATTGTCTTCATTCACAAGTCAGTGATGCTGCTTAGAGTAAGAGGTTTTGTTTATTATGTTTCTAATGTTGGAAATCTATTTTTGTGTGACATCTCTATTTGGTTCCCTGTCTTACTTTGATTACTCTGTCAAGTCAGACTTCGCCCCTGGCGGTAGTCATAGAGGAAGTAGATTGCCCAAGTACTACTGTAACTTCCCTCCCTTCTGATCTCGACTTTCTTGATATTATGCTCCAAATGAAATACATCTTCAGTGCTTTTGGAATCAAAGAAAGTGTAACTTGTGTTTGAATATTTCTTTTTCATCTCTGCAGGCAGGATATTTATGAGTAGTCGGCTTCAGCAGGTTCTTCGACCTTCACTGGTACTAATTTATATCCCTTGTTGCTTCTGTATGTCTTTCTCTCTCCGGGCACAAAAATGACCGTCATTGTGTCGGTGTGTTTCTCTTTATTCACACAAACAAACACATTTATTGTTGTCCTGTCTCTTTCCCCTCAGGCGTCAAGGTACTTCGCCGTTTTAATTTCCGGAGGATTTGGTGGGTATTGGCCAGAGTTTTCGAAGCCGGAAGAAAAAATCAGCGTAAACGGAACAAGAACTCCTTTTACTCTTCACAAAAATAATTATTAAGCGGGGTTTTATTAAGCCAAGAACTGAGAAGGAAGAACTGAACTGGCGAGGGCGTGGATGTGCTCATGTCAAGTCGTGTCTACGTGTCATAAAGCAAGACGAACGTTTGCATTCTAAAACGCTTGGTTTTATTAAACAAAAAACAGGGGCTCTCGTTGCCGAAAGGTAAAGGTGTCCACGGAAAATTTTCTCTCTAAATATTTCTCCTTTCTACTATTTTTTCTTGTTCTTTAACAATGTTCTGTCGTCTACTTTCGTCTCCACTCTCAACCCTTTTGCCCCATCCTCTGGGCTCCTGACTCTTTCTGCAGCCTTTCTACTGCTACTCCTTGGCTCCTTCTTACTAATGCCTTTCAGCCACACCCATAATCTTAGGATAGGTAAGGTCTAATACCTAGCCTTCCGGGATAAGGGCTAAGAATCCCAACTTTAGTATTCTATTCAGGGGATATTTCGCTAAAGGTCCAGTTGGGGTCTCTCTTTTTACTAAGTTAAAATCGTGTTTCGTGCACGACGTCATGGGTACCCCCACGGTAGCCCCGCAGAGAATAGACAGCCCGAATGTGCGAAGTAGGTCAGGTAAGTTCCCAATCGAGACATCAAGAGAAGATCGTTACTGTTTTGGAAGGAAATTCCTTTCATGTTTTCTCCCGTCGCAACTTTAATTTACAAAAGAATACATTAGAAAATATAACACATAAATGCAGTAAGTGACTGATGTTGAGTTTGAGTTAGGAGAAGCAATGATTTAGTGATAGGGAAGAAAGACGGACAGATAGAAAGGGAGGA
>NW_004797522.1:793882-796382 GCF_000002075.1 Aplysia californica
CAATGTTTCAAGACGCGTTGATTCGGGGTACTTTAAAGAAGAGGCATAAAACCTAGATGTTTAGACAGATTCTCTTCTCAATTCAGTTTCAAAACGGCTACAGCAATGTAGGCCACATTCTATAAAATCTGTCAATTTGTGTTTCTGGTTCATGTTTAATGGTTCAAAACGTGCTGCAACATGACAGTCAGCAACATTTTTCTTGCTGATCGGACATACATCTTGGGTCAGCTTCGTCTTCAAAGAGTTAAAAAGAATTTCTGACATCTCATTGTAATTCTTATAATTCTTATCATCACTGTTGTGAATGTTTCGCGTCCCCATCGACTCAATAATTTAGCGGACCGAATTATTCAACCACGTATTACTGGTCCAAACAGGGCTGAGAGAGAGATACAACGTTCCAGCAGGCAGACGGTGGTTGGCAGATGCTCTGGTGCGGTTTGCTCCTTCTTTTTTTTTATCACTGTCCTTATCTTTCCTCCTTTTTTCATTTTGCTTTTGCTTTTGTTTTTTTATTTTTTTATTGTTAGTCTCTTGTTACTTCTCATATCTTTGGCACTAATACTTATATTATTTAATTGTGTTGCAAGTGCCGTAAAACGCTTACTAAAACAAAACACCAAAAAACTGAAGAAAACTCGATTTATTTAAAAAAAACAAAAAACAATTAGATCTACTCACGAAGGAATTAGACTTGTCATGTTTTGTGCATGTTACGGAAAAGTACCTAACCAATACACCCTCTCGGCATGTTATACCTTGGTATGGGTATTTCTGTCTCTGGGCTGTTGGCGGTTGCTCTGGGGTGGTTTGCTCCTTAATTTCCCTATCAAACGTTGATCATCCTTATCTCTCCTCCTTTTTGTGTTCGTTACTCTCTTGTAACACCTCAGATGTTCGGCATGTATATGGCACTTTTCTGACCTAATTGTGCTCCAAGTGCTGTAAAACGTTTACTTAAACAAGTATTTCCGTCTGAGTAACGAGTTTGAACATTAAAAAGTGCACTGACGGCTATAATTCGCTACCTTAGAATTACAAAGCTATATGTGACATTTGTTGCTGCCCTGAGTTACTAAGACTAAGACCACGAGGTCAGACACCAAATAAATGTGTGGTGGCCTGGGAAAACCAGGCACAATGTAATTTTTTATGTTTTTTAACTGATGGTGCCACTTGACAGCCCTTTCATTTCTCTACATGGCACTGTTTAAATTTTTCAAATATCTCAATTTATAACGGAGTTATGGCATTTTGAAGTAAGGAACCGTGCGATTTGAGAATTTGAGAAAAACGCATTTGAAGTTAAGCCTTTTTTTATCATGAACTATTGTGCATAACTGATGAGATGCATTATTTGTAATGTGCAAATACCCTGCTCCCAGGCCCAAAAAACAGATGACTAACCAGCAAAAAGGAAAAAAAGAAGATAGTTGACTTTGTAGAGACGTGCAGTCGAAATAACGTTATGCAATCAAAACCATGTAAAAACCTGCTCTTACAAAATTGTGAGATTAATCGGAGTCGTTATCAAGATATTTAAAAAATTGCATTCGGAAAAGCTTGACATGTTATTAATTAATTTTTTTTACGTCTGATTTCTCAAAACTAGAAACTGAGCAGGTAGAACTTTTATAATTCCAGGGTGGCGTACTGTTGACAAATGAAGGTGGATCAACGAAATAATGCGTGACATGTTTCCGGTGTTGACGTAAATCACTTTAAAAGCTCTTGAATTCCAGTACAGAAAACGGGACTTAGTGGGAAATGACACTGAATTTCTGCGAAACACTGGCATTAACCGTAATAGTTTGAGGCTCAAAAGAAAAAGGGGGTGGGTGGGTCTAAACCAATCGGTAGGGTCGGTGATACAAACGAGTGTGATGTTACATGCTTCAGAATCTGGTCTCTCCCTTGGCAAGGAGAGTGGAAAATAACTGAGTATGTCACATGTGTCCCACAAGGAGAAGAATTAGAAGAATTAGAAGAATTAGAAGAATTAGAAGAATTAGAAGAATTAGAAGAATTAGAAGAATTAGAAGAAGAATTAGAAGAAGAAGAAGAAGAAGAAGAAGAAGAAGAAGAAGAAGAAGAAGAAGAAGAAGAAGAAGAAGAAGAAGAAGAAGAAGAAGAAGAAGAAGAAGAACAACAACAACAACAACAACAACAACAACAACAACAACAACAACAACAACAACAACAACAACAACAACATGTCATTTCGCTCAGCATATGTCCCACAAGTCTGGAAAGACGCCATCGTTGCCCTCCCCCCCCCCCCCTCATCAAGACTGGGAAACCAGTATTGGAACTAACGTCGACCGATAAGCCTCACATCCTGTGCCATCAAAGTTATGGAGAGAAAAGTATCTGAACGACTGCACGACATGGCCGAGCGGACCGGCTGGTTCTCCGAACTGCAAGCTGGTTTCAGAAGGGAAGAGGTGTGGAAGACCTGAGAATTACGCATAAGATTTCCGACGGCTTCCAAAAGAAG
>NW_004797522.1:802698-803623 GCF_000002075.1 Aplysia californica
GGGGGGCTGGTGTGTTTTTAACCACTTTTGGGGGGGACAGGAATTCAGTACTTTTAGGATAGATCTAGCTTACGTCGAATAAAACAAATCGTATTATTATTATTAACACAGTTTCGTTGAATGTCAGTATCTTTTTTGTACAAACGACCCATTTTTTGCGACTGAAGTTATAATGTGCAATGTCCTTTGAAAACGATTAACATCGAAACCAGCAAACAGAATTAGTACGAGACATGTAGCCTACTGCAAAGCTCACAAAATTCCACGCCTTCGAAATGACCTAGATCTAGATCTATATTAAAACTCACGTGAAGCTGATAGTTAGCTCAACTTTTGAAAAACAACACTGATTGTGCCTCCTGTTCCCTTTCCAACGCTGAGTTGAAAACAAGCAGAATCCTACAGTATTCCTATTGATTTCGACATCACCCCACCTTTCCATTATCTTTCAAGGGAATTATCGCTGAATGAAGCTCACCGCCCTGGCAATATTTTTAGTATCGTTCTTAAAGCTCCTGAGATTTCGCCGTGTGTGCTTTGTGACGTGTGATGTGTGCTGTGTGCTGTGTAACGTCTTTTGTTTGAGTGTGCTGAGTGGTGCTGTGCTGTGTATATTATCGCATTATCCATCGATCTCCGCATTTCTGCTGTGAACTTTTCACGTAAGAGTTGCGTCTTGTATGGCTCTGTCTTTCTGATAGTCGTTGTCGGATTGGTATATCATATCATTATTGTCACCGACTTTCGTTTCTTGCTTTAAAATTTAAAGACTGGTCTTTCTTTGACTGTTCTGTCTGTCTGTCTGTTGTCTGTCTGTCTATTGTTCTGTCTGTTTCTCTCTCTCTTTCTCTCTTTCCCTCTCTCTCTCTCTATCTCTCTCTCTTTCTCTCTCTTTCTCTCTCTTTCTCTCTCTCTCTCTCTCTCT
>NW_004797522.1:804630-810556 GCF_000002075.1 Aplysia californica
TATGTTGTTATCATTATTATTATTATAATGATAATAAAAGGCATTTGTATTACAAAGAAAGAAAGAAAGAAAGAAAGAAAGAAAGAAAGAAAGAAAGAAAGAAAGCAGGGGTAGTCCAAGAGCAAGTTAGTGAGAGAACTTGAACCGATAGGTGGTGGGAATACGTTCGCACAGTCAAAGTTGTCAAAGGTGGCCACGCAGTGTCGATGAGAAAAGTGGCAGTCATAGACAATTAGAAGTCTTACACGGTTTATTATAACTTTTTTTTAAACTCAAAAGTGGAAATGCGAAGTTGCTGTTTGAACATATAATTGTCTTACACTGGTTTTAATTGGATATTTTCCCCCTCTGTCAGGGGAGGTTCGACTGTTTCATGTGGGGTGGCTTGGGAAAATATGGATTTGTGTACGTGTTGAACTGACCCGGCTGTACGAAAATCCTTTCACACCTCCTTCATGCCACGACGGTATAAATTTTTACAACATCTCGATCTTGAATGACAAAGTAGAGTATTCTTTAAGTTATGAACGTTGCTTAATTCTTGTTTGCGCAAAGCGGAGGAAAACAAGTTACAACGGGGCCTACAATCTTTCAAAGGCCGAGATATTATATTTTATTATATACTTCTAAAATGAAAAATGTGGTGAATAAGCTTTCAAATTAGTCCAGTTTAGTTGTTTTTATTTTATTTTTTTTTATTTAAAAAAAACAAAATTTTCTTTTGGTTGCAGTTGTTGATAGATCTAGTGTTTTTTGTGTATTTTTTCTTTTTTCTTTTTCTTTGGGGGGGTTGTAAATAGAATTTGTTAGAATGTGCAAAATATGTTAGGATGGCTAAGAGTCCCTGTTGAGAAAAAAAAAGAGTTAGAGGCGAACACAAACATAATCATACGTCACGCAAGAGAACCAGTCATCTGTGACTGAGGTCTGTGAAAGCATTTCATACAGTACCTGTTTGTGGCGCGATTACGTTATGTATGGGAAAGGTCAGGCTAACGACCTCAGAACCGGGTAGAAAAACAGGCACGGTTTCTTAGTTCGCATGACCGACGTCGGTTCTTTTTGGGGGGTTGGGAGTGTTTTGTTTTTGTTTTTGTTTTGTTTTGGGTTGTTTGTTTGGGTTTTTTTTGTGATTTGTTTTGTGCAGAAAACCAGCTCATCAGCTTTTTTAGCATTGAAGCGTAGGGGCCTTTCGAAATAAACGTAAAGGCCGAGCATGACCTTACATCATTTTTTGGGCAATATCCTGGTTCATAATTGCGTCTCCCGCCCAGTTTGCTTTTGTTTTGTTTTGGTGTGGCTTGCTTTGATTGTTTGTCTGTTTGTTTGTTTGTTTTTTGTTATTTGGGGGTGTCTGTTTGTTGTAGTTGTTGTTGTTGCTGTTGTTGTTGTTGTTGTTGCTGTTGTTGTTGTTGTTGTTGTTTTTGGGGGTAGAGGGTCGAAATTTCTTTCGAATCAAATTTGGCATTCACCGGCTTTTGAAACCGACTTTCGGTAGCGTCTCCCTTTCGCCTGACGCAGCTCGTTAATTATATAAATAAAAAGTGCGTCGCTGAAGGCTTGTTGTGTAAAGATGTAGAGGTACGACTTTGGTTGGGGGTTTTTTTTGGGGGGGGGGAGTTGTGGGGGGGGGGGGGGTAAGTGTTTTACGGCGCTCGCAACTGCATAATGTCGTATGAGCGCGCGCGGCACACCAAATATTTTCAATTGGTAGGAAATTTCGAATTTTGCCCGGCTGGCGGACGAAGCCTACTCTTATCAATTTTGGACCACAAAGAGATCTTTAACGTTCGCAACTTGCACATGGGACCTCCTAGATTGTTTGCCCTTGTCCGCGAAGGCTACATGTAGATCTTTCCTAACAGAAGATCAGGGGTGTGGCTGAAAGACAGCAGTAAGAAGGAGTTAAGGAGTAACAGTAGAAAGGCTGCAGAAAGAGTCAGGAGCCCAGTGGAGGGGGCCAAGGAGGTGAGGCGGTGGGGGAAGGAAGTGGAGACGAAGGCAGACGACAGAATATTGCAAGAGAGAAGGAAAGAAGGTGAAAGGAGACAATTTTAGAGAAGAAATTTTTCCTGTTGATACCTGGATTCGAACCCGGGAACTTTGAATGAGAGGCGAACTCCTTAACCTCTAAGCCACGAGAGCCTCCAGGTACGACTTCGAGCGGGATAAATATTTTGATTTTTTATATCATTTTGCAGGTGATTTAGAATTTCAGAAAGGTCTATTACTATACGATTTACATTAGGATGGGCGAACTGACCTCTCGTCGAAATACGTTCCACATAGTGGACACTCGTAATTTTAGTAACCATGTATTGTGGCTTGTTTGATAAAGAGTTTATGAAAGGCTATGCATAGTACTTACAGGTGACAGGTGGATGGGCGAAATGGACTCTCTTTGACATTACGCGGCCTCAGAATTACAAAGTTCTATCTGACTTTTTTTGCCGTTTCGAGTCATTAAGACCTTGAGGTCAGGAATCAAAAGCTCTATCTGCTCTGTCAGAATCGTAAGATTATTCTTAGTCGTTATCAAGACGTTCAACGAACTGCATACAATTTTTGACGTCAAATTTCTCAAAACTATGTCCTGAGCGGATAGAACTTTGTAATTCTGAGGTAACAATTAGTTCCACACAGTGGACCCTTGCTGCAATTCTTGTAACCAAGCGCTGTGACTTGATTGCCATCAGTTACTGCTCGCTCAGTACATATATTAAGATCCACACCCGACTGCGTCCCTACTATCACACGGACGGATCAGTTCAATTCTGACATCTCACCTGCTAGTGGGTGGCGTCAGTTTGCTTGGCCCTACCTCAGAATTACAAAGTTCTCCTATCTGACATTTTTGGCGGTTTTGAGTTACTGAGACCATGAGGTCAGAAAAAAAATTTGTACCATCTGCTCTATCAAAAACCGTGAGATTATTCGGAATCGTTATTAAGATATTCAGAGAATTGCATTCGAAAAAACTTAAGATGTTGTGAAACTCAAAATTTTTACGCCAAATTTCTCAAAACTGGGTACTGAGCTGATTAAACGTTGTATATGTAATTCTGAGGTAGCCAGTAGCCTAATGATTAGGCTACCATGAGACCTGTAATCGTGAGATTGCGGATTTAGGTGTTCGAGCTTCAGCTCGATCTAACATTTTATCCTTGGGAAAGGCACTTTACACGAATTTCCGACTTGGCACGATTCTTTCGGAAATGGACGTTAAATTCGGAGGTCCCACCTCTTAAATAGTCTAATAATATTGATAAGTGCGTTAAACCTATACCATTTGATCATTTTTTCGTCCGCTAGCGATCAAATCGAAATCCAGTGTTTAGCTGTTGGAAGTTGATGTCGGGAGTTGAAGTCCGTCCGTCTAATTAAAATTTGCTTGATGGCGGCCATTAAATCTCTTCCGTCAAGTCCCGTGAAGGCAAATTCAGCTAGACGTATTTTTTCGAACACATTTCTTTTTCGTTGTCGAAATGGTTAAATTCGATCTTTTTCCGTACATTTGGTCAAATTTTTATTCGAAAACACCGAATATGATAATTATGATTTGACCTCAGTTTATCAATTCACGGGAAATTACAAAAATAGTCCAATAGTGTGACCTCAATTTGCCATTGGCGAAAAAGACACTTCAAAGAAAGAACACCTGGTGAGAAATGAGCCCGACGACCGCAGTCTAAATGCACCTTTAGACGACTGTGAAAGTCAACATAAGTTTATGAATTCGCTCTTTTACTCCACCTATCCAAACGTGTATGAATTTACAGACACCATCCGCCTCGTAGGTAAATCAGGCAAATCTGGAGATGAAGTCTCAGCCAACGTTCCCTCTAACTTAAGACGTACAGTGAGTTTTTACATCAACTGATTGGAATCAAGGCACAGTACTTAAGTCATAAATCACCCTGAAAGCGTTCGAAGAAACGAAAATACCCATCCCTCTAGTTGTTTTTTCTTCCCCCCCCCCCCTCTCTCTGTCTCTCTGTCTCTCTCTGTCTCTCTCTGTCTCTCTCTCTGTCTCTGTCTCTGTCTCTGTCTCTGTCTCTGTCTGTCTCTCTCTCTCTCTCTCTCTCTCTCTCTCTCTCTCTCTCTCTCTCTCTCTCTCTCTCTCTCTCTTTCTCGACAGTTGAGTAGACACGTTTAAAAATACAGCACAGGCAGAATATGGCATGATCAAAATCAAGTGCGTTCAGTAGAACAGAATTTTTCTCCTATTCACTTAACAACTTCCATTCGATAGTGTTAACGAGTATAAATATGTGTTACAACGCGGTGGAATCAGGCGCTCGTCACTGTATGGACATAAAGAGTTATTGGTGTCATCGCGAAGTTTGTTTATTTGTATTGTTTTTGTGAATGAAATACCCCTCTGCCTTGAATATAAGTTGAGATATTTTGGATTGAAGGAGATATAGGTTGCATGGTGTAAGAGATCAAATAAGCGAGAATATGGCTGCGGATTCGGGGGTTCGAGCCTGAGAAAAAGGCATAAAAGTGACTTACAAAGCTTGAGTATTCTTGGGAAAAGTGTGCCTTTGATCAACGTATTTCAGTAAAATCCATACAGAATGTGTTTTTAAATGGACATGAAAGATTTTGAGAAAAAAACTTTTTTTTTTTATTGCCCAACGGCCAGAAGAATGCTGGTTTCTTTGATTTCATCATTTTGATGTGCGCCTGATTTCATCGCGATGCCTCAAGTATAATCGTACTTTCCACTCTTTTTGACCTGTCGAAATAAATTTACATGTGCAAGTGTTTCGAAAAGGAATGTGTTTTTATTACACATTTGGAGAGACGCATACGTTTTTCCATGCCACCGCCCATGCGCAAATGCCGGACTCAATAAACCAGTCACTTGCCAATAGTATTATGTAAAGATGTCAGTAGACACACAAGGATGAAAACAAACGGCAAGGCCATGATAAATTAGGATTCGTTTTGGGAATTTCCCAGTCATCATGTTGTTCAAAGTGGAGCTCTGCTTGTTTGAACAGAGAAAGTAAAACTAGAATCTATAGTGCGGTCAAAAATTCGTGGCGCAACATATCTTCAAATATCTCTTTAACTGATGAATCTATGTCACCCTTTCTGTGAACAGCAGTTTGTATCAATTTGTCTTTACTTAATCATATTTTTCTACAACAATTGAGGCTAGATTTTTGTTTTCTTTATAAATGTATATAAAATGCTCTAAATCTCAGTCACTCAGAACAGGGGATTGTTCACAGCACTTCCCGCTTCTCATACACATTTTGCATAAGCAAATGGCTTACGTCACAGCTCACCAGTGACACTTTTTAGAGGTAAAACTTGTTACAAGAAATTAACTTTATAGTGAACACGTTTTTGCAATGAGGTTCTCAAAACTTGCGTTCAATGAGTGTAAAATTGCGATTAGAAAAAAAATGATAGACTTTCTTTTAAAAACAATATTGGCTCAGCTGTAAACTTTTTAAAAGCTGTAGAAACCGTTGACTGAGTTTTTATGAGTATTGATTAAGACGTTTTCTAAAATACAGTGTAGAGGTGTTGGAAAAAATATTGATCTGTGAAAACAATAAATTGATATAAGTCACTGTGCAAAAGTCGGAGCATCTATGTTCGAC
The DNA here is from genome assembly GCF_000002075.1 of Aplysia californica. Lineage (NCBI taxonomy): Eukaryota > Metazoa > Mollusca > Gastropoda > Aplysiida > Aplysiidae > Aplysia > Aplysia californica. The sequence goes on from NW_004797522.1 coordinate 810,252, forward strand.
AGTTAAGGAGATATTTGACTATAAGTTGCCTCAAGAATTTTTGACCGCGTTATAAAATGAAAATTGATATGCTCCAAAACTGTACGGTAAAATATATCTATTTTCTACCTCAAATGGACATGCATTAAAAAAGCAAGGCTTTTGGAGCAAAGTACCCTTTCACATCAACATATAACGTTGAAAAAAATATTGCAAGAAAAGACAAAACAGTATTGTTATATTCATGTATCGTTGTGCCTACTGCTTCTAATTCTGTGACGGATCTAGGGATTCAATCCCCCCCCCTCTTTCCCCTCACCACCCCC
>NW_004797522.1:810797-815758 GCF_000002075.1 Aplysia californica
CACACACACACACACACACACACACACACACACACACGCACACACTCATCTAATCATATAGTTCGGTGTCTTTTAACACTTCTTAGATAAAGCATTAATTCGTTACTGTAAGTCAGGTATTGATCCTTGTTATAAATATGGTCTCTACACAGTGCAATAAATCATTGATGGGAGCTACAAACCTGAATAAGCTCAAGTGAGCTATCCCAAAAAGTGCTTTTTGGGAAAATCGAAGGTAAAGTTTTTGCCCCTTGTTCAGTTTCTTTAAAAGACAAGGAGAGTTTTCTCTATAACCAAGCAAATATGCACACCAATGAAACGGAACTTCTCCTGTAGGAAAGGCAATGCCGAAACTCCCGAAAACAGAGTTAACCCGCTTGTCAATGAAAGCGACCATTTTAAAAATAACTAGCTGGCCCCCCTTTCGATGAAAGGAATAAAAAACATCGAGTTATTGAGGAACAGGACGCACGGCTAGTGAACGGAAGCCTCACTTGTTTACAATGTCGTCTTAGAAGGCGGACTTTCCCAAGATTAGATCTTAACGAAACTAATGAAAAACTGAAAATTAAGCTTAGATTTAGATCTATACGGGTCCTACACTTAAACAAGACTTAAAATAGTGCTAAGTAGTGTGCGAAAATGCACGATAATATCGAACGGCAGTACGACTTGAAATAAACAAACTTGCCGGATTTTCTAAAATTACAGAGACAGAAGCGTCGGCCTACAAAAGCGATCGGCGAAATAAAGAAATTTAGCTTTTTGCAGCAAAGCTGTCTCAAAACTGAAAAAAACGAAGGGCGTCATGAGCCGGAGAATATTTTTTTTTAATCTTTTGGTGATAACCGAATGTCGATGGATGCAGCCATTAAAAAGCCTTTTGAACAGCAAAATTCGGTCTCCACAAATAGATAATAGAAGATTGGTGCGAGCAATGTGTAGAACCTAGTCCTACTTTTCACACCCGAGCTGATCCGGATCTGTATGCACAGGTCGAGTGGGGATGGGAATAAGAAAACTGTGTCACGACGAGGTGGAACCGGGCCGTCATCAATTTATGGGTATATATAGAGTTATTGGTATCGTTTAAAATTTTTTTCATTTGTCTTGCTTTTGGCGAATTAAATACCCGTCTTCCTTTACTATAAGTCGAGATATTTTCGGTTGAAATCGATGGGGTTCGCATGGTGCAAGAATAGGTAAAATTAGCGAGAATATAGCCGCCAAAGTCTAGTGTAATTGGAAACTGCAAATGTACAATTGATAGGTGCCTTTGATCAACGTTTTTCAGTAAAATCCACACCGAATGTGTTCTTAAATGGAAATGAAAGGTGTTGAGCGAAAATAAGAGAACGAAAACATCCCCAAAAAATTTGCATCGGAGAGAAAAAAAATGCCGGTTTCTTTGATTTCATATTTTGACGAGCGCCAGATTTCAACACGAGGCTGGTTTTAAAAACTAGGCACAAGGAGCACAGCCACGAACCAAGAAACAACACACAACTGTTCGCTTTTAAGGACCAGCGGGTTAACCCTGTTTTCGGGGGTTTCCAGAAATCTTGACATACACCAAAAGTGGGCTTTGTCCTACCTATAGGAAAAGTTTGGTTTCATTTGTGAGCATATTTACTTGGTTATAGAGAAAACTCTCCTTGTGTTTAAAGGAAACTGAACAGGGGTAAAAACTTTACCTTCGATTTTCTCCCAAAAAACATTTTTTCGGGATAGCCCCCTTGTGCTTAAAAGCGACCAAATTTGATGACAAATTTTATTCGCAAGCGAACTATGTTTGAAAAAGAAATGTTCAAAGATTCAATTTCTGATCTATCTTTCAGTTCTTTTTTTAGGCGATGGGGTGTGGGGTGGAGGCAAGTGTTTTATGGCGCTTGCAACTGCATGAGATCATATAATAAGCTGGCGGGACGCATTAAACATTTTCAGTTTTGTAGGAATAAATTTTGCCCGGGTCGTGACCGAAGCCTATTCTTATCGATTTTGGACCACCAATGGATCTTTTACGTGCGCAACTTGCACACGGGGCCTCACTAATTGTTGTTCGCCTTTTCCCAAGACAGCTAGGTGTTAGATCTTACCTACTCTAAGGTCAGGTGTGTTGCTGAAAGACAGCAGTAATAAGAAGCCATGGGGAAGCAATAAAAAGGCTGCAAAAAGAGTCAGGAGCCCTGAGGAAGGGGCAAAGGGGGGAGGGGGTAGGGGCAGAAAGCGGAGACGAAAGCAGAAGACAGAACATTGTCAAAGAGCAGCTCTCTACCGAAGGAAAACGTACGTGAGAAATTAATTTGCAGAGAGAGCTTTTATATTAGAAAAAAATTGTTTAAAGTGCTGTATAAGAACTTTGGTGGTCTATCCAAACGACAATCACAGATGAATGGACCTCATGTGTGTTTCATTTTTGACCTAGTCTAGGCGTTTTAGAGAAGTTTTTCAAAGAAATGTTTACCAGATGAAGGTGCGGTTTTGTTGCGCTGAGACCGTGATAAGCACAATGGTCTTTTGAAATAAAACATGTTTTTCTTAGTCTTGAAAAGCCATGGAGCTTCAGACGTAGAACAAAGGCTATTAAAAAATTACTTTGATGACATTAAATTTTGTCCTCAAACGTTGTCGGGCAGTCTCTTGGTTCATGGCTTTTTTCCAGGCAACTTCACATACTCTCTCTATCTCTCTCTCACTCACTCTCTCTCTCTCTCTCTCTCTCTCTCTCTCTCTCTCTCTCTCTCTCTATCTATCTATCTATCTATCTATCTATCTATCTATCTATCTCTCCCCCTCTTTCTCTCTTTCACACATACACACACACACACACACACACACACACACACACACACACACACACACACACACTTCCCCTCATATAATCATATAGGTTGGTGTCTTTAAACACTTTTTAAATAAAGCATTAATTCGTTACTGTTATTCAGGTAATGATTTCATGAGCCACTAGATAGCTACGTCTAGACAACAGTAATAGTAATGAAGAATGGGGTTTTTTTTAAATAATAAAAATCCTTCTGGTTGTACTAAAGCTTAGGTGCGTATGAAAACAAGATAGATTACATGTACAAACCTGGACTTTAGATCTTGTCCCATCAAGAGACAGGTTTGCTTAGCATGTAATTCGCACATATAATGGAAAGCAACCTACATCCTGCATCATTAGATCATTCTGACTAATGACTAGTAGTTGTAGACATAGACCGAGAGCATTACTTTTTTATCTGTTAACTTGACCTAATAGTAATCATGTTATAGCATTCAGTGCAAGAGTCTAGCACTAGCAGCGAGCGGTACTGCGTGACCATAGATCGGCTGAGAGAAAGAGAGAGAGAGAGAGAGAGAGAGAGAGAGAGAGAGAGAGAGAGAGAGAGAAAGAGAGAGAGAGAGAGAGAAAGAGAGAGAGAGAGAGAGAGAGAAAGATAGATAGATAGAGAGAGAGAAGGAGGGCGGAGAGCTTTTATCCGTTAAGTTTTGCTGCCAACAGTGGCAATGGTTAAAATTTTGTTTCAAGCACGTCGTAAGATCCGTGTTATAAATATGGTCTCTACACAGTGAAATAAATCATTGATGGGAGCTACAGACATGAATAAATTTGTTCGCTTTTAAGCACAAGGAAGCTATCCCCAAAAAAATGCTTTTTGGGAAAATCGAAGGAAAAATTGTTGCCCCTTGTTCAGTTTCTTGAAAACAAGAACTTTTGCAACTCGGTATATTATGGTCGCTTTTAAGCACAAGGGGGCTGTCGGTAAAATGCTTTTTTGAGAAAATCGAAGGTAACGTTTTTGCCCCCAGTTCAGTTTCTTTAAAAGACAAGGAGAGTTTTCTCTATAACCAAGCAAATATGCACACTAATGAAACCAAACTTCTCCTATAGGTAGGGCAATGCCCACTTTTGGTGTATGTCAAGATTTCTGGAAACCCCCGCTGGAAACACGCTCTCAAACCCCCGAAATCTGGGTTAGCCCGCTTGTCCTTAAAAGTGACCATATATATGCTACATTCACCTTGAAGCACAGAAAGATCTGTATTTATGCTTCTTAGATTATTCAAAGGTGTTCGATAAAGTTAGAAATGATGAGCTATTTAAAATACTGGAAAAGCTAGACCTATATGGAAAAGAACTAAGAATTATCAGGAATTTGTACTGGGATCAAAACGCTGCTGTACAAATTAATGGAGTATACAGTGGATATAAGCAGATTAGAAGAGGAGTGAGGCAAGGATGTGTTATGTCACCAGACCTTTTAAGGGGGGGGGGGCTACACCTGAAGGCTATCTCACTTATTACAGGACCGAATTTTACCAAATTTCACACATATAATTATAACAAGCATAGTAAGGAGTCTTAAAAACCACAATCAATTTTTTACAGCGGCCATATAGGATTTTGTTGACATGTCTTACGTAATGAATACCGCACTTACAGCTCTGGGAAATTGATTGTTTCTTTGCATGCGTGTTAACGAACATTATATCTAAAATTTAGTCTGTTGGGTTTTTTTCCTAAACGAATTTTTAAAAGTTTTATGATTTTTTTTCTGAGGTACCATTCAAGTTTGCAGAAAATCCGTGAAAATTCACACTCAAGACCCCACCAACAAAAAATGTATTCCATATATAAAAAATTCAACAGACAAATTTTTAGCATGACATATTCTCTTCATTCTGTGAACGTTTCAATGAGATTGGATGAAAAATGGTGGAGTTATTCAAAAAAGTATAGAGAAAAGTCGCGTTTTGAGAAAACGGCCGGTAAAGAAAAAAAAATATTGACTTTATGAGGAAATGGGGGTGATAAACTTGCCCGGTATGAGAAAAAATACGGTTTTTGTGTGTTCTTTTGCTATAAAATAGTTGTAGGAGAGGCCGAGGAAGCTAAAAATGCCCACAACTCAAATTCCATAATTTTGAGCCGAATCGGGGCTTTGGGGTGTAGCCCC
>NW_004797522.1:815858-818089 GCF_000002075.1 Aplysia californica
CGCACCCCCCTTTTACATGTACAGTGAAACAATCTTTAGAAACAACATAGTAGAAGAATACCCAGGTCTCAAAGTAAAAGAAGAAAACATTAATAACATCGCAAATGCCAAAGACACAATTTTAATAGCAGACTCAGAAAAGGACCTTCAATCGCTTCTAGATACTGTTGTAACAGAAAGTGAACGTAAAGTATTGTTGTTTAATATAAAGAAAACAGAATGCATGGTAATATATTTTTTAAAAAGCAGCAAATCCTTTAGCAAAGGTGAGAAGATCATATTTTAAATATCTAATACGATAACGACTGATGCCAAATGCTCCACAGAAATAAAACGGATAATTACAATGGTTCAGGCTAGTTTCAATAAAATGAGCCCAATCCTGAAAAATAGAAACATCTCAATGACGACCAAAAGAACAGTTCTGAAATGCGATGTATGACCGACGCTTCTATATGGCTGTGAGTGCAAAACAAGCATTAAAGACCGTAAAAATAAAATGGAAGCAACAGAAATGTGGTTTCTCAGGAGACTGATAAGAATATCGAAGAAGGAAAAGTAATCAAATGAGGCCCACGTGGGACGCTCACTTTAAAAAACAATCAGGAAACGACAAATGCAGTGTTTGGGACACCTGAATAGACATAAGGGTCTTAAACATCTAGCTCTCACTGGCAAAATTGAAGGCAAAGGAGGCAGGGATGTATATATATTTATTGTTATTATCGTCATCATCATCATCATCATCATCATCATCATCATCATCATCATCATCATCATCATTAGTAGTAGTATTATCATTATTATTAGTATTATTATTATTACCATTATTATTATCATTATTATTATTATCATTATTATTATTATTATTATTATTATTATTAATAATAATAATAATAATAAATCAAACAAAAATAATAAACCGACATTTGAACAGATGTTAAGTTACATCTACATTTTTAAAAATCAAATTTTTAACGGTTCCCATTTTTTCCGTTGACTCGTCATGTTGTAAAGGATAGTAATGTAAGGAATTATCTTTTATTTGTTTGGGATTTTTATTTATATTAAAATTGTTTCAGTTGAAGTTCAGTACGTGATCAAAGGTTCGCTAAAATTAGACTTTTCTCGAGTATCCGTCAAACAATATATTATTATTATGGCGCCAAGTTATCTCGACAAGTAGACATTCCTGTTATTTCATATCGTCTTTCTTTCTTGGTTCTAATTTAACTCCTCGCGAGTTTAGGGCTGTTTTGAACTTACTCCAGTTTTCTAGTTTTTGACCTATATCAATCTGAATTAGAAAACACTGAATTCCGGTCTCGAAAACGGCAGTTTGTACAAGATGAAGCTGAATTTTTACTGAACACAGAGGTATCAACCGCAAGTATGTTGGGCCCAGATGGTAGATTTTTTAACAGACTTGACAGCTGGGGGGGGGGGTTGGGTCTCCCAATCGTCGGAAATTGGAGTTAGTACAAGATAGCAGTCAGGTTGCGTCTTGTGAACTATCTTAAGGTGAGGTGCAAATGTATAAAATCATATAAACTTTATTATTATAACGTCTTTTACTTTTGTAAAAGCTGAAAGTGCACAGCTCTCGATGATGAATAATTCTTCTACTATCTAACTATTAGTTTTATTATCTTAATTTTGTTAATGTTTTACGGCATATGCAACACATATTATAGGTCATATATATATAAGTACTGAAGATCAGAGGTGCTACTACTACTACTACTACTACTACTACTACTACTACTACTACTACTACTACTTACACAGCTTTCTCAGGACAAAGTTTTTGTATCGGGTCAGCCTCATTTTTTAACACCGTGTCTCCCGGTATTGCAACAGTTAATTGTTACCTTGATACCGCTAAGCGCCGAGTCGGAAACCTCGCATGACTTGGACCGCGCAACTGAACTGTTGACTGGACGTATCGGGCGCGTTAGGTTTCGCCGCAAATAATGCAACAGTGGACTACGTCCTGTCGAATTCAGAAAATCGTTTCGCCGCAAATCGTATTCGAATACAAGTAGGCTAACTTACACAGAAGACAGAAGATCTATTACTTTGTGAACGTCTCTGAAACAAACTTTGTAAACGCACATGGCGCGAAGCGAACGCCCTAGGGGGATGGTGCAAGCTGTGTGCACAGGACTATGACTGGGATGCGGCTCGAAACACCCCACCACCACCCACTACACGGCATGTCATTGTGATTC
>NW_004797522.1:818189-819652 GCF_000002075.1 Aplysia californica
CTCTCTCTCTCTCTCTCTCTCTCTTTCTCTTTCTCTTTCTCTCTCTCTCTCTCTCCCGCTCACTCTCTCTGTCTCTCTCTCTCTCTTTTTCTGTCTGTGTCTTTTTTTTTCTTTCTCTTTCTCCCTCTCCCTCCCTACCCCCACTGTCTCTCTATCTCTCTCTATTTCTTTAGCTGTCTATCTTGATAGTCGAAGCAGTCTTTGTGTTGTTGAAGCTAGAGGAGTGAGCAGAGTAAGCCTGATTCCCTGTAAGGACTTCTCTGTTGACATCAACCCCTTGGCGTTCATATGACCGTAAGCAGTTGCGAGCATCGTAAAACCTCTGCTAAAACTAAACTAAAACATATCCGAACCAGCTGTAGAAACAACAACAATAACAAAATAAAAAAGAAGCAGTAAACCTTTGATGAGGGGATTGTGTCATTCATCCACACTTAATGCACCGTTAGTTCAATTGTATTTCTTGCCTGTCTGACAAAATGCAGTTTTGGGCCTTCTTTTGAATTGACGGTTATATTTTGGCCCACAGGTGCTACTACTACTACTACTACTACTACTACTACTACTACTACTACTACTACTACTTACACAGCTTTCTCAGGACAAAGTTTTTGTATCGGGTCAGCCTCATTTTTTAACACCGTGTCTCCCGGTATTGCAACAGTTAATTGTTACCTTGATACCGCTAAGCGCCGAGTCGGAAACCTCGCATGACTTGGACCGCGCAACTGAACTGTTGACTGGACGTATCGGGCGCGTTAGGTTTCGCCGCAAATAATGCAACAGTGGACTACGTCCTGTCGAATTCAGAAAATCGTTTCGCCGCAAATCGTATTCGAATACAAGTAGGCTAACTTACACAGAAGACAGAAGATCTATTACTTTGTGAACGTCTCTGAAACAAACTTTGTAAACGCACATGGCGCGAAGCGAACGCCCTAGGGGGATGGTGCAAGCTGTGTGCACAGGACTATGACTGGGATGCGGCTCGAAACACCCCACCACCACCCACTACACGGCATGTCATTGTGATTCTCCTCCCTCCTCCCCGCAACCCCCCCCCCCCCCCCCCCCCCCCCCCCCCCCCTCCTCCGGGCCCCTCGCACAGGCTCAGATACGGTCTATATTGTCAATGACATTGTCATAATATTATGACTCGATTCTGAAGAACAAAGTGTCGTGGGCATCTTTCCACGGCGATTCTCCAGCTCCAAATACCCGGATATACGAACAACTTACACTATTATGATAAAGAAAATCGGATCTTTTTCAACGTGTTCAGTAGTTGGTGTTTTATAGCTAAAAAGCAAATAAACAGAGATCTGAATTACCCCAATTTCCCCAAAACCACACGCTTGGAAGGCCGCGAGTCGGCTTACGTGCCGTGTTTACGCTACTTGAGTATACGTTTGCAATAGCACCATAAACACACGAGAGCACACACACACACACACACACACACA
>NW_004797522.1:819837-830522 GCF_000002075.1 Aplysia californica
ACAAACACACCAACACACGAGGCGCGGTTCGTCCATAGAGCACGGTCGTGCAGTGCCGCCCAAATTGTTTTAATTTTCTATTACGTAAAACACCCAGAATAATAAAATAAAAAAGCCAGAAACAAACAATAGCCAAATATTATATCAAAACAAGGTCCTCACTGGCACCATAACTGTCATTTATGTGTCTATAGCGCCGTAAAACATCTACTATGTCATGCCAAAGTCCACGCACTTAAGCTAAACATAATAAGATATTCAACAGTGTAACCTGACCTATAAATCGCTCTTGGGGATAACCCAAGCGATGACGACACTATTAATAAGACGGCACATCTCAAATGTGCTCCTGCCGAATAGTGCCGAAACATAGCCTACCGTAGGCAGTCTAAAAATAAACGCTATAGACCGTACGCTTTTCTTTGCCAATATTATGTGAGCCCCGGAGCAATCCAGCGGAGTGCTCAAGTGAATTGTGATTTGTTCATTGTCTGTCTTGCCACTAGGCTCAGGCCTATTTTAAATGGCTCTGTGACTGTGAACCCGAGGGAGGTGAACGTGACCGTCCTATGAGTTGTGCCTTTGAATGGTTTTGTAGTGGAGAAGTGAAAGTTATTACATTAGTGTTCAGTTCCAATACAGGATGAACGAAATTGATGTTTAGCTAACAAACAAATTTAGTACTAGAAATTAACGCGACAAGAAAAAAGGATGAAAATAAAAGCTCGAGGTCCTCCCTCACCAACCCAAATCTTAAAATTATACACCGTCTCATTTACTATGCCCTTGACTATCTTCAGCATGCGATAGCTTAATTGTGCACGTCCACTTTTTAGCCCCACGAGCCGCCCCTGCAACACACATACACACACGTGCACATAGACCACCTCGGTGGCCTCTTGGTAAGGAGTCCGCTCCGAGAAATCTAGAGGAAGGTTAATTAATCTTTTAAAAGCTCTAAAACACAATAGAAACGAATTTTTAAAGTCAATCCAAGTGTAAAACGGAAAGATCAACGGACGATAGGAGCTAACAGGGCACGCCCACACAGTCAGCTGTTTAAGTAAACAAGCATGAAGTGAGCTAGAAGTTACCGTTTTACCAATCAGAATTGTTTACATTTCAAACCATTCACGTTCCAAAGGGGGGCAAAATCTAAAAATAGTTGCCAATGAAGAACGTTGGAGTAAAGATTTTCCACTAATGGAGAATCTTTGGTTGAAGCAAAGGTGGCCATGAGGTAAGGGTTCTAAAAAATAATCTCACAGCTACACACTAGGAAGGTCCAAATTCCTTTATCTCGTCACCCAAGCTCACAACGAACCACACACACCACCAAAATAAATCTAAATAAAATATTTATAGTCGATTATAGTTGTTTATTTTTATCTTAAATGAAACAGAAGACATCAAACTTTCAATATATCCAAAACATAAAAAATTATTGAAAAGTTACTCTTTTGCCTTTCGAGCCTCGTAGCTGATAATAGCACACTGCGTCTTACGACTGATATTGAGCGGGGCAGACAGATTTTACATTATCGTTATAGGTAACTGTGCTCTCTCTCCTCTCTCTCTCTCTCTCTCTCTCTCTCTCTCTCTCTCTCTCTCTCTCTCACACACACACACACACACACACACACACACACACACACACACACACACACTCACACACATTCACAAACACAAGCATTCACATAATATGCACACGCTCTCACCCCCCCCCACATACACACACACACACACACACATACACACGCACACATAATACATGTGCAAGTCCTGCAACTGAATCCCCAAGCCTGCTGTCATTGTGTAATTGGTATTATGTTTCGATCTTCTGAAACAATACAAAAAAGGTTGCTGTTTTATTAATGTATTAATAATCATCATCATCAAGTGTCAGCTCTGAAGCAGACATCAGCGATCATGAATTGCTATTCAATCCCTTGAATGTATGCTCTTTAAAAAAAATAGTAAAGAATAAAAAACAAAAATAAAAATTGTATGGCCTAATTAATAATGAGTCACGACACGGTGGAATCATGCGCTCGTAAAGTGTCGGGCAGAATGGAAATATTGGTAGCCTATCATGTTAAAGCTTGTGTATCTGTCTTGCTTCTGGTGAAAAGAATACTCATCTATTTTTAAATAGAAGTCGAAGTAAATAATAATATCTGCTAATGGAGGAAGCGGGTGTCCGAGAGACCTATCGAGAAAATGGTTGCCAAAGTTTGGTGACAGCGTGACAGCTAAAGATTCAGTGTTCTTGGAAGTTGCAAAAAGTATGTGTTTGTGCCATTGATTTTTTTTTTATCCAGTAAATTTTACTCAAAAATATATTTTACATTGACATCAAAGTTGTTGATTTAAGAATACACCCAACCAGCCAACAAACAAACAAACAATTTTCAACGGGCGAGAAAATATCTGTTTGTTCGATTTCATTATTTTGTTAAGCGGTTGCTTTCACCACGATGCCACACATTATATGGGGGCTCTCGTGGCCTAGAGGTTAAGGTGTTGGCCTCTCATTCAAAGGTCCCGGGTTCGAATCCGGGTAGCGACCGAAATATTTTCTTCTCTAAAATTGTCTCCTTTCACCTCCTTTCCTGCTCTCTAGCAATGTTCTGTCGTCTGCTTTCAATTCCACTTTCTGCCCCCACCCCCGCACCCCCTTTGCCCCTCCTCTGGGCTCCTGACTCTTTCTGCAGCCTTTCTACTGCTACTCCTTGGCTCCTCTTTACTGCTGTCTTTCTGCCACACCCCTGATCTTCTGGTGGGAAAGATCTACACCTAGCCTTCTCGGACAAGGGCGAAAAATCTCGGAGGGCCCGTGTGCAAGTTGCGCACGTTAAAGATCCCTTGGTGGTCTAAAATCGATAAGAGTAGGCTTCGGCCGCCACCCGGGCAAAATTCAAAATTTCCTACCAACTGAAAATATTAGGTGTGTCCCGCGCGCTCATATGACCTATGCAGTTGCGAGCGCCGTAAAACACTTTACAAAAACAAAACACATTATATTATGTCTATAATTGTGCTGGTCAAAGGGCTCAAAAACCGGCCTGCGACGGACCCAAACCGACCCGATTCCGTCCGTCTCTCGGAAAGTCAGTATGTAGTTGAAATGGAGCGCCGTTTATTTCCTAATACGGGGTGCCCACTACGGCTGGGATCGGCCGATCGGGCCGATCGCCCCGACTCGATCGCCTCAAAAACAAACGTGTTTGTTTTCAGTTTCAGGCGATCGAGTCGGGCGATCGGCCCGATCCAGCCGTAGTGGGCATCCCGTATAAGAAATCTGTGAAAAGCCTCAAAATTAGCAGTTTACGCTCAAACCGTCTGGTTAAAATGCATATTAACAATTTCAAAAATTTTCCTGTAAAACCCCATTCATTTCTTATTCCCGCCTTGGGTTAATTGACCTCGACTATTTATAACCCTGCACCGAGGACACAGCCTTGGGACACAGCGTGTGGAATGATACGGCCAGTAGGCCAACAGACTAGACGTGTCTTGTCCAAACTGGTGGACACTACACACAAGACGGAAACTGCCCGACCGATTTTCTTCCTCCGGGCTAAAAATCGGGCCGTGTCCGTCTCAGTGGACACGTAATGTATAGGCTGATGTCTTCATGATATAACCACACCTTCCTTTGAACTCAAACAAGCAAATGATGATATCGCCGGTTGCCTGATGAAACCGTGAAATCCACACGAAGCAAATTAGGAGAGGGAAAAAAACTCATTTTCCCCATCATTTGTAGTTCAAGACATAAAGTAAATGGACAAATCTAGTCCAGTACCTTTAAGAAATGGTACTAAGGTACATTTTTTTTTACTGTTGATGGTCATTTTCTTCAAAAAAGTGTGGGATTCACGATTTTCATTTTCGAATGTCGCCTGATGCGGTCTTGAACTGTGTGGAATTTCACGATTAAATAATTTCATCAGTAGGCTTTATGAAACGCTGTGTTGTATTCACGGCTACTAAGGCTGCAAACGCACTGGCTTCACGTTCCCCACGTTTTCAATCTCCGCTTTGGGGAGGGAAAGTTTGAGTTGATAACCCAAACGTACTGACTTCACAGTCCTTTCTCTCTCTTGATTAAAAAAAACAACAACAATGTAACTTTAATTTCTACTTTCCACTCCAACGTCTTTAGCTATGTCTACCCACTGCTTGTTGACGTAGTTTCTGTTTAGTGATTTATATTTTTTAAAAAGTGCAGGTCTCTTCTACACCGCTGCAATTAGTGCTTCTTCCATCTTGTCTGCTCAAGTTCTGAATCAAGTGTCTCAATATATACTAGATCTATATAGAGCCTACAAAAAAGAAAGAAGTGAACAACCCAAAGATTGAAAACATATAGGTCGAGGTCAGCGTGTTTACAATTATTTTTTTTAATTGTCTACATTGCAAAAATGGGCTTAAAGTTAAGATCTCTCGCGCTTTCAGTTAATTTTCATTGCAAAATCCAAATCTGTAGTAAAAAACACAATGTAATGCAATTTTGATTAAAATGTATTTCAGCTGTGTGTTTACTCTTGTTAGAGGCCCTGGTAGATTTAGAGTCTACGTTTAAAAATGCATAAAAACACGCGATTCTGTTAATTTAAAATATTTCAAAAGCCCAATTTAAAAACAGAGTATGAAATTAAAATCTGAGTGAAACATATGGCTATATATGCTTTATTTTACCACTGTACACAATTGTTATTCTTAGATGAGTGGGATATTGTATGAAAAATATGAAATTATACTCTTTTATTCGCTGTCTCTTTTTCTATCTTTCTTTCTCCAAATGTATGTATATGTGGGACCTTTTTTCATGGGGTGTTTAGGGTGGAGGGTGGATGGGTTGGGAATTTGATTTGCATCAAACGTCTATACCCCGTGAATGATCATCTCTCACTATCTTCCTCTTTTTGTCTATCAAATCCTGAAATTCATTCTTTGCAATTTTAAAATTTAAAGGAGAATGATACTGCGGTGAGGAACTATTAGTTAACTTTCCCTTGTTTCTGGACTTTTGAAGACCCTCCCACTCTTCGCCAAAGTTCAGTTTGTAAATAATTTCTGCTTTGGAATATCAGAGGTTCCTTATTGCAATAAGAGTTGGAGGGGGTTTTGTTGACTGCGATTTGGGCAAAATCATGACAAAAATGTGATCCATAAATTTCACATTGTAGGGTTTTGCCTCGATATAATTTCTATTGCAGTTCTGAAAATGACAACGCAATCTAGTGCGCTGTACATTTGTGCGTTTTTGATCTTAAGTGGCCGCTCAATGACGCTGCGCGTACTACCCACTTCCATATGAGCATGGCCTCTAATAAAATTCTGAGTTCAATTTCGGTGTTTGCTTTAGTGGAAAAAGCACTCATGAAATTAGAAAGAGCTGCGATTTTGTGCTGATACACACACGCACACCCATGACTGTAAATACTATTACAACCTTCTACGCATGTGTGCACTTTGAAAGAAAGTCCATCAAACAACGTGTGAAATCATTCACAGTCAGAACACCTTGTGCCTCGTGTCACAAGTAATAGATGGCATCATGCGAGGTCACATTGAAGATTTTGAGCTTACCCTAAGAAACAAGAGCTGGTGGAATTAATAGAAAATGCTTAAAGAACACCCTGAAGATTCATGCAAATTATCACAAAGTCTTCTTGGCCAAGAGCAAAAGTTTTTATCCATGTAGTACCCGCTCTTTGTCCTTTTCTTTTCCCAAATGTGAGATTACATGTTCTTTCCGTCTTGAACATATTTGAATTTGAATTTTGTGACACACAAGGCCGATTATCCCTGACCATATCAGGCTGTTTCGCAAAACCGGTGAAGCTCCGACAGATTACAAAATCAAGGATCAAGAAAAAGTTTTCCACAGCTTTGCTGGCATTAGTTAGAGGGGACCTTCGGAAGCATGTCCACAGATGTGAACAGAAACTCCTTGGCTCGCTGGTCCCCTGTGGATTGTTTGGTGATGCAGCGGGCTTGGACTCTTCTAAAGCTTTGCAAAGTGCTGGAAGATCCAGATTGTCATCAACAAGTGCCCTAGAAAGTTACTCAGGTCAGATGAATAGACAGAGTCACTAACGAGGAAGTAAATTTAGGAGAACAATGCAAAAGAAAGGAACGGGGATGAATTGGATTAATCATACCATCAGGAAACCAAGCAACTCCATAATAAAGAAAGGGTTAACTTGGAATCCACAGGTTGAACTATCAAGGGGAAGGCAACATGGAACTTGTAGAAAAGTCGCAGAGAATGATGAAGACAAAAGTTCAAACACATTTGAAAGATATGAAAAAGCTAACCTAGGGAGCGAACAGTGGAAAGTGTTTATCCGTACAGAGTGAAACAGGTGATGATGTAACTGGCATGGGCTCTTTTAGAGTAATTTACAATGGGTGAGCTCAGGCATAGAAATCAACATACTCCTTTAAACTTTAATCTCCTGATCATTCTGTTTCAGATAAACTCTAATGCGCATTTTTCATCTGGGTGTGTCACCTTTGCAGTATTCTTACGTATTGAAAAGACTGTTCACATAGGTCTTTCTCTCTCCCCATGTCAAAATCCAAACAAAGATAAAGATAGTTGTTCTGCCTTTGCATTTCAATAGTGAGCAGTCATTTGATTGTGTTTAGCAAATCATATCTGTGTTTCAGTTCATTATATTTTAATAGTCCTATCTCTTGAATTGTATTGCTTTTTACTGGCCTCTCTCTCTCTCTCTCTCTCTCTCTCTCTCTCTCTCTCTCTCTCTCTCTCTCTCTCTCTGAGTTTAACGTCCATCTCCGAAACGACCTAGCCAAATAGGAATTCGTGAAAAGTGTCTTTCCCAAGGACACAACGTCGGTCCTAGCTGAGGTTCGAACCCTGAACCTACATTCTCACGATTACTGGTTAAGTAGTCTAATCACGACTTGTCAACTACCGCCACCCTTTGACGTAAGCTGACTACAGCTTGTTTCTAATTTCAATGTTACTACTTACTGATGAGGGCAAAGAGGAACAAGCCGAACAACAAAAGCAAACATTTCAAATCTTAAAGCATGTATTTTTTCTTTCTTCTATTGTCACTGAAGCGAAGGAAATTGCCAGGTATTGTTGGCATGAATTTGTGTCAGACCTATTTTTGATCCAGTTCGACTTCACCTGAAACAATAAACAACGCCGATCTTTAGGGGGAAGGGGGGGGGGGGGGTAAAATTAATACTGCGTTTGAGTAGGCCTACCAAAAAAAAAATTAATTTTAAACAGAAATTTTGAAAGAAGCAACAACAACAAAACAATGCTACATGTAAAAAGAAAGAGCCCTATAATGGCCATTCCTTTTTCGCTGAAGCAAAATTTAGAGTATTGTCCCCTCAAAAACCACCTCATTTTTATTTATAATTTATTTATATTTATCTTCTTTTTTTTGGTGCGGGGGGGGGGGGTCTTTTGTCCCGCACAACTTGGGCTAAAAGAACCAACTATGGTGATCTTTGGTTGTCTAAAATTAACACTTCATTTGAGTTGTAAAAAATAAAACAACAAACAAGCGGAAAGCAATGCTAATAAATGTAAAAATTGAAGGATCCCTACTAATTCGTTTTTTATTTGTCTGTTAGAGGAAAACTAAATTAATGTACCAAACTATTCTCATGAATTTTTGTTGTCTTTTGGTTTGTAAAACTTAACCTAAAACAACCAACACTGTTGACCTTTGGTTGACTTTTGAGTGAAAAAAGACTAAAGAAAAAACAAAAACAATGCTGTATGTAATTTACTAATACTTCTAATAAACTTTCGTTCAATTGTCACCAGGGCGAAAACTTAATCAATGTTCCCATGTTCTCATGAGTTGTTGTCTTTTTGTCCAGTGAAATTTGACCCTAAAACAGAAAATAGTGCTGATCTTTGGTTTATCTAAAATTAACACTGCTTTTGGAAGAAAAGAAAAAACTCCACCCCCCCCCCCCAACCCCACCCCCCTCAAAGAAAAAGGAAAAAACAATGCTGCATGCAAAATTGAAGGATCCGCACTACTGCACTTTGTCACTAAGGTCAAAAGTGAATTAATGTCCACAACTGTTCTCATGAATTGTTGCCATCTTTTGTCCAGTACAACTTGAACTAGATCTAGTACAAAAAAACAAGACGGATCTTTAATGGTCGATTTTCTCAATGCCAAACTGACAGAGTTTTAGAGTACTTTGATTGACAATAGCGGAGTGCTTTGAGCTGAACGTGCTAAAAGCAGGAAGGGTCGGCTAAGTGCAAAAATCACATGATAAGATTTCACTCTATCGTGAATTTTAGAATGTTTTGGTGTCTCTAGGAAAACCGAGGGCTTTGTGTTCAGGTTATACACAACTAAATAATTTTGTTACAAACTTTTTTATTACGCATTTACCCTTAGATCACTCTCAGTAGTAGTATATGCACGGGTTCAACACTTACACTAAAACTGTAAGGTTCATTAAGAGGCCGGGCACGCGATTTTAATGTCCATCTCTGGTAGGTTTCAGACAAGTGAGAGGAAAGCCTTGAAAACTCCCCAAACAATCCATGTTCAAGAACACCTCATCTGGGAATTATATTGAACCAAATATTGTTTTAAAAAAGGCAAGTTTGATGGAAAGAGAGGCAGAGGCAGACAGAGGGAAAAGATACTGGACAAGATGACAACATGGCTGGGAGCAGCAAGACCAACAGACACCATTGCTGCAACGCAAGACAGAGGGAAGCGGAGGTCCATGATCGCCCACGCCAGTCGGCAAGGCACCGGATGATGATGATGTCTACTCTAGCTCAGCAGAAAATCAACTGAGGTTGGGGTACAACTGAATATGTTCATATATTATTTCATGAGTAATTATTTATTATTATAAATACCCTTTTTGTATTAATAGAAGGTTTTGGCTTAGTTTTCTTTTAGTAATGTAGGTATTGTTATGTCTCCATCTACACAATTCAAATTATTAAGGAGGAGGACTCCCACCATCCCTTTCAGAGCCAACTCATGCTGAGAGAGATACAAACACCATCCCTGCAAAAAGACCGAGACACTGGATAAAAATGCTCCCCACTGGGGAGTCGAACTTAATTCTCCTGCGTGCGACCATCAGCCAAGGATCTAACCGCCAAACCACAGACGTTGCTTCACTTGGGTGTCTGCCTGCCAGTTACCACAAAGGCGTTCAGTATAAAGTTTAATGAGAACCTTTGCAATATCACAGTCATTCACTAACCACGCCTACCTAGAAAACAAACGAGTATAGTGCAAAATGTCCAAGACCGCCAAACCAATAAATCGTACAACAAATCGCTACCCTAAAATAACAAAAGTCCTATCTACTCAGAAGCTATCTTTGAGAAATTTGACGTAAAAAATTTTGAGTTTCACAACATTTCGAGCTTTTTCGAATGTAATTCTTTGAATATCTTGGTAGCGACTCGGAATAATCTGATGATTTTGACAGAGCAGATAGAACAACAATTTTATTGGTTTCTGACCTCGTGGTCTTAGTATAAACCCAAAAGGGCAAAAATGGCAGATAGAACTTTGTAATATTTTCTAAGGTAACGAAATGCAGGAAACAAAGAAACCAGGTAGATGTAAGAATAAGACTCGCTCACTTCAGGGTTTTCTTGGTTTATAAGAGTCTGATAGTAAAGAAGGATACAGGAAACAAAACCCTAACAAAGTCATCACCTAGAAGCGGTCGCCTTGTGATTTTTTTTCTTTATTAATTAGATGTTAGGGATTCAAATGACGACTTTTCTCCAAATTTTGCTCAGCCCAATTGAGGAGTTGGCAATGAAGGATTGTATCCTGTTCCACAGGACAGCCTGAAGGGATATAGTGTAGGCACTAAATAAAGAACAAAACTAAAACCAAGATTAATTCATGTCGTAATCATCAATATTTACTCATCATCATCATCATCATCATCATCATCATCATCATCATCATCATCATCATCATCATCATCATCATCAGTGTAAATCGTCAATTTTTAAAAAGAACAGTGCCTCTTTTTTGTTATTCTGACCAAGCTCACAATAACAGAAACTACTACATTAACGCATTCTATTAATAACTTACCAAAATTCGGCACAAAATCAGGACATGCAACAACAAAATAATAACAGTAATAACATTTATAATTTACAGCGCTCACTCCCTGCTAGCTCTGAACTCTTCACAATAAAATACAACTATTTAACAGCAAACAGAATGGCACATTTCATGCATGCTAGCCCTCACATTTAACGCACAACAATCCTTTCAAATACTTCGCAAACGAATCCAATTATATTTATACAACAAAGACGGGCTAGACAGAGTTGAATTGAACCAGGTAGGAGAAATACTCACCCACTGGAGGGGGTCTGAAGTTCCTACACCTGCGTCACCGCTCACACTGGCACACTGCGACACCGCACGCGCGCGTCACGGAAATAATGGAGTGCTCACCCTGGCTGGAAGCCGCTGTGTGTGAGTGTGTGTGTCTGTGTATGAGTGTGTGTGTGTGAGAGAGTTCAGATCGTCATTGTTCTGGTCGGTGTCTGTCTATCTGTCTGTCACTCTGAATTTCTCTCTCTCTCTCTTTTTCTCTCCCTCTTTGTCTCTCTCTCTCTCTTTCTCTCTCTCTCTCTCTCTCTCTCTCTCTCTCTC
>NW_004797522.1:831947-832493 GCF_000002075.1 Aplysia californica
ATTGCCTTCACCTCTTTGCCATGCTCGACGGAGTGCACTCGTAAGCTCCAGACTGTTCTTTAATTATCTTCCAGTCAACTCGAGCACTGAACGCCCACCCAGATTTCTAGCCACGCCTCACTGATCCATCGGTGAAGACGACAACATCACCCATCATCCTCAAGGATGGCCACAATTTCCGCATTTGTTGCACTTGCTGGCCACTCGCGACACTCTCGACCTAGCGTAGCTATCACAAAGAATTGCATTCGAACAAACTTGACATTACTTGAAACTCAAAATCTTTGACGTCAAATTTCTCAAAACTTGGTACTGTGCAGAGAGGACTATGTAATTCTAAGGTAGCGATTTGGTGATTTCGTAACCAAAAGAATGTAATGATTGTCTCCTAAACAACAAGAATGATGAATGTTATACTGCTATAAAGTTATTCAAAATTCTAATCAGTCTTCCAAGCACCTTTAGAGCAGCGCTGTGACATGATGTGCGATCAAAGATGCTTTGAACTTTCTTAAACAATGGGGGAAGATGGGGGGTTAGAGGGAG
>NW_004797522.1:833956-835349 GCF_000002075.1 Aplysia californica
CCCCCCCGGGCAGTGCTACTGACAGAAGTTGTCTTTAGGCTATTCCCAAAGTGGGGGATATTAACAAATTAACATGTTCTTATTCACAGTAGAACTGTAAATGGGCTGATTTTTCAATGTTATGGTCACACTGTGCCGGAACAACATAGGGGGAACTGCTGTTTTTTCTTTCCTCATCCTTACCATGGTCATTTTTCCTCTACTTCTTTTGTATGTTAGTCATTCTCTTGTGAACTGCTATTTCCGGGGTGCCTTGATAGTCGAAGCAGACTTTGTGCTGTTAAGGCTAAAGCGGTGAGCAGAGTAAGGCTGATTCCCTGTTTGGACTTTTCTGTTGACATCCACCCAATGCCGCTCAATGACGCTAACCTTATGCAATTGCGAGCGCTGTAAAACCTTACTAAAACAAACAAGACAATCATTTAGATGTATATGAACAGTTTAACCATTTTTGTAAGTGTTCTTTAGCTTTTTTTAATCGTTCACCTTTTTGCTTGAATTCCATAACCTGTTGTTGACCGGTTCGCGCATGCCAGATTCAAATCAACCAAACAGAACATTGCCTCCTCCCGACAGAGACGTGTGTCCTTTCAGCTTCGGTGCGCACACAAAAATCATGGAAACAAAAGATATTTCCTAGTACTGAAAAACTGTTACAATATCAGTCAATCGACCGTGCATGGAGGAGAACAAGGTAAATTATTCATACTTATGGTTTCGCTTTTCCAGAGTATTCTTTATTGGTCTTTGGGGGGATTTCTGTGAGGAAATAACGATCATTCGTCGATATGTATATGCACTTGTGTGCGTGTTGTGTGTGTGTGTGTGTGTGCGTGTTTTGTGTGTGTGTGTGTGTGTGTGTGCGCGCGCGCACGCGCGTGTGTGTGTGTGTGTGTGTGTGTGTGTGTGTGTGTGAGTGTGTGTGTGTGTGTATGTGCGTGTTAGTGTCTGTGTGTATGTGTGTGTGCGTGCTTGCCTGAGGCGTATTTGTGTGTTTGTGTGCAGTATGTGTGAATATAATATGTGTGTGTGCGTTTCTGCGTCCATGTGTCTTTGTAGTCCATGTATATTTCTGTGAATTATTGTGGGTATGTACAACACCTGTGTGCCGTGTGAGCGTGTGTAGGAGGTGTGTGTGTGTGTGTGTGTGTGTATTTGTGTGTGTGTGTGTGTGTGTGTGTGTGTGTGTGTGTGTGTGTGTACACACATGAGAATCTGCTTTTATGTGTGTCTTTGTGTATGTGTGTGGGTTTGGAAGGGGGAGGGTTCACTTTGACGAATCCCTGTTATGTCTGAGCGTATGTGTGACTCTGTATGTGTGTCTGTGTTATAGAGTGTGTATGTGACTGAACTTGTGTGTTTATGTGTATGTGTGTTGTGGAGGAGGGGGGGG
>NW_004797522.1:837660-840427 GCF_000002075.1 Aplysia californica
GGAGGGGGGTTCGTGCTGTTGTCGAGGCTTCGTTAATTGCAGTACTAAAAAAGGCGTTCTTGATTTAAATCATGAACTTTACTATTCCGCGCCTTACGCTGATGAATGAAACATTTTCACGCACTCCTTGCATGCCTTGAGCTGTTACATTTGAAGAACGAAACGATTTCGCAGATGCGAACGCAAAATCTGTCTCTCTTGAATAGGGCTGGTCATTCCAGACTGTCCAATTTCATGTCCATCCCGGACTTTTCAAGTGTTGAAAAATCTTCGCAGGAGTCCAAAACAACACAAGCACTGCATTTTAGCCGTATTGCTGCTTCCCAGGCAGATTTTCCACCATGAACAGTTGAGGAATTTTGTAATGAAAGACATCAATTTTTAAATGATAGAAAAAAAAAGCTGGGACTTTTGTTTAGAAAAAGCTACGAATCATCTTCCGGGAAAGTAATTTTTTTTCGTTTGTAATGTAGCAACCAATGAAAACATTTTTCAAAAGCATAGCTTGCTGTACTGTGATGAAAAGTACTAACGAAAAGAGCAAAAATCGTGCATGGGTGTGTGAACTAACAACTGCTCACTTGAGTCTCCCAAAAATTGTGACGATCAGAGTATCTTTGGCTTTTTAGATAACGTTTTGTGTATGCTGTATACCCTTTCATAACTTTAACTCCAGTTCCCATCAAGTACATTGGCTCCACTTGAAGGACTTAATGAAAAAGCAACATGTAAGATTTGCAAGAATATGATATCTTATAAAGTTGCAAAGTGAAAAATCCCACTGTGGAAAAAGAAAGGCAACAAACGGGACTGCACAAGGTACAAAGGCGTCGCTTTATTAACACGTAGGGAAAATATACGCAAATATACTACAACAGTGGATAAGACTTATTGTAGAGAGAAATCTGAGCTTGGATTCCGAAAGGGAAGAGGATGCACGGATGCTGTATTCGCATTAAGACAGATATGCGAGATAACAATCGAACGCAACAAAGAATCCAACATCGTCTTTATAGACCAGGAGAAGGCTTTTGACAGAGTAAACAACGCAAAACTCTGGAAGACACTCGAAAAGTATGGCGTCAGATGACAAATTATGTTAGATAATGTCCGAGCTCTATACACCAACAGCAAAAGTTCAGTAAGAACGAAGGAAGGCAATACAGGCTGGTTCTAAGAAAGATCTGGAATACGACAGGGATGCATTCTATCTCCCCACCTGTTTATGTTAAACTAGCTGAGCACCCGGCTTTGCTCGGGGTCGTCGCCTTGGTGTCATTGCTCCTACTGGTCTACGCCGCAGAGGCATTTTACATCTACATTGTTGTCTAGCATCTCACAGTTATACCTGCCTTCTAGATCTTATTGTTTTAGTTTAAGTCTGCCTTGATTAACTCCTTTCTTGATCTACATTGCTGTAGTGTATTGCTGTCTAGCCCTACACAATCACAAAATACGGATTTCACCTTACACCATCACAAAAAAGCACAAAGAAAATAATAATCCACGAAAGGGCTGCTACACTGAAAAAGGGACACACCGACGTCTCCAAAATCACAGAGGCAGTGTCTATAGCTTGATTGCTTTCCTCTGACTGCGTTAAAAAAGATTCTAGCTCATTGATAAATTAACCTAGGCCCACAAAACTTTGCATGACACTTCTACAGACTATTTGAAATGTGAGCGTGCAAATTCATATGCACATTTCAGATTATGACATGCGAATTATATGGCAATGCAACATGGCTTGAAGATCAGAAATGATTCCAGGCTCAAGTAATTGGAAAAGACTGTTTCTGCGCTCTGAGGCTGCATCACTTTCCATGAAATAAACTTACAGAAATGAATGCTCATTTTGGGTGGCAGGAAGGAGAGAGCCAATGCGATGATATACTTGACCCTGCACGCGAAACTGTGGATTCCATCCTTTGAGGGTTGCATCGGTATAGCCCATGGATTTGAGCTGAAAGCAATTGTTGTACAGCCTGATTTTCTCCAGAAAGTGAGTGGACAGTGTTGACACACCAGACAGAAGGATTTGCTTTTCAAGAGGTGGTTTTGGAAATGGATGCAGATCAACTTTGCCATTGCTGCAGCATATACCTTGTGTTTCATATGAAAATCTTATGGCCAGGCAGTGTGTACGCTCTGTCGTCATTTCCCCAATGTAGCACTCGTACTGAAAGGAATCGACAATGTAGAGGAATGCTTTTGGGAGATTTAGATCTAGAGAGTTCCCATCATTTTGTTGTTGATCTAGACCACCTCGACCTTTGCGAGACAGGCAGAGAAATGAAGAAGTAAAGGCAGCTATCGGCATTGAATCCTGCCTGCATTTCTTAGAAAGACAGAGCATAAAATTTGATGGTCTGTCCACCCACCTGTTACGTATGTCTCCAGGCCAACCAGCCTCGAGAGCCTACAACACCAAGCACTCAGGCTATAAAGGAAGAGGAAGGCCACGCAAAAGGTGGATTGAGGGTGTCAAACACAATATCACAACTGAAAGAGCTGCAGAGCTGGCCCACCATAGAAAACTTCATCTCCCCTCGACGCGTAACGGCAACAGAGGATGAAAAAGTAAAAGTAAGTAAGGTAAATAAAAAGAGCGATAGGTTGGAAGAAGAAAGAGAGAGAAATTAAAGAGACAAGGAGAATGATGAGTGTGATACGTATATTATTATGAGGGAATCGGGAGAGGAATGGTGAGAAGGAGAAGAAGAAGAAGAAGAAGAAGAAGAAGAAGAAGAAGAAGAAGAAGAAGAAG
>NW_004797522.1:841071-848992 GCF_000002075.1 Aplysia californica
TATATATATGTGTGTGTGTGTGTGTGTGTGTGGGCACAAGTGTGTGTTCGTGTGTGCCCTACCCTCGATTCGTCACAATCATTGACATCTCTGTCTGTAGTCTATAGTCAGCAAACACGCTAGGCGGCCTCTTGCGAATTGTCTTTGTCTTGCTATCTAGGTCTAACATCTATTTCAATATTGGAAGCTCGCAATTACTTCAGATTCCACATCGGATTCACACACTCCTGAGATTTGCGTGCGATTTCTATAGAAAATCGAGCCATCTGCATTTTTTTTGGTGTTTAATTCCACCTGTGCATCTAATCTGCATTTACTTGGAATCATTAAACCTGATTTTTTGTTCTACGCTTTTTGTTTGTTTTGAGGAGTGTGTGGGTTTTTTTGTTGTTTTTTTAAACCACAGATTTCGGATTTTGCATTGCTTTAAGCAACAGATTTTGTCCAATTTTGGGTTCTATTTTGTTACCAGTACAAATTCTGTGTTTTGCATTCTATTTAGTCAGGGATTTTGTATGCTGTATTTCGTTGTTGTTGTTTTTGTTGTCGTTGTTATTGTAGTTGTTGTTGCTGTTGTTTTATTGTTGTGTTGTTGCTGTTGTTTTAGTTGCTGTTGTTGTTTTATTTTGCAAAGGGGTTGGGGTTTTTTTTTTTCACACAAATAATATTTTACAATTTGCATTCCATATTTCTTGGATACGATATTTTTTTCAATCTTTTTAAGGCACCGATTTTGTGCTTTGCATTCTTATTAAGGACTGATTTTGTGTTTTGCTTGTTTTTAAGCCACAATAGTGTATGCTACATACTTTTCAGTCAAAGGTTTATGTTTAGCATTCTTTTCAGCTATGGATTTGATTTTTTTTTCACTCAAGCATTTCATGTTTTGCATACTATCTAGAACTTTACAGGTTAAAAAAGATTTAGATTATAACCTGACCCTGTTAAAGGCAACGGCTGACTTGCTTGATAATCAAAGTAAGACGAAGAACCAGATAGAGGTGAACCCATATAAGTGCAAAAAACTGTCCTGCTATATCTGGAAACCTGGAGATGTCGACTGTCTCATAGGTTTTCAATGGGGGGGGGGGGGTTCTCGTGGCCTAGAGGTTAAGGTGTTCGCTTCTCATTCAATAGGTTACGGGTTCGAATCCGGAGATCGAGAGAAATTTTACTTCTCTAAGATTGTCTCCTTTCACCCCCTTTCCTGCTCTCTAGCAATGTTGTGTCGTCTGCTTTCGTCTCCACTTTCTGCCCCCACCCCATCACATCCTTTGCCCCCCCCCTCCCTTGGGCTCATGACACTTTCTGCTGCCTTTCTGCTGCTACTACTTGGCTCCTTTTTACTGCTGTCTTTCAACCACACCCCTGATCTTCTGGTAGGAAAGATCTGCACCTAGCCTTCTCGGACAAGGACGAAAAATCTCGGAGGTCCCGTGAGCAAGTTTTCCATGTTAAATAAAGTTCACTTGATGGCCCAAAATCGATATGAGTAGGCTACGGCCACCACCCGGTCAAAATTCACAATTTCCTTCCAACAGAAAATGTTTAATGTGTCCTGCACGCTTATATGACCCAATGCAGTTGTAAGCGACGTAAAACACTTACCAAAAGAGAAAAAAAACGGATTGACGTGAAAAGACCCGTCCGTATTTACGGTTGCTTGCTTTCGTTTTACACTCCGTCATAAAGATCTAATTATTTAAGCCACGCGCGTTCTTATGGCCGTATGCAGTTGCGAGCGCTGTAATACACTTATCAAATACGATACGCAAGTCATTCTTTGACAATACCAGTCCACATTATTCTTTGTCCTATACTATAGGAACACACTCAACAACACTTCGAATTCGAGACGGTATTACTGAGTCGTGAATGAAAACAAATCCCAAATCCCTTTTTATAAAACGTACACCTGCCAAAATACTCGAGAAAATGGCTCATCCAATTTCTATTCCTATTTTAGGTAAAGCGCAATTTTCACTTTAAAACCTGCTGTAGGCATACTGGTCTCAAAATTTAACTGAATATGTTAGTACTTAAACAGATGGTCTAGAAATACAGGTGATAATATAATTATCAACTTGGTTTTAAATTTGGCTATCTTGACCTAGCCTTTCGAGGTCAGGAATTGATGCCATAAGCATGCCATTACCTGATTATAATGTAGGTAAAGTCACACACTCACAGCATCCATGAGCTTAGTCCCCTTAACCTTTTTGAGGTAGTCTCGACCTGTCTGATTATTAGCTTGTGTAGTCAGTGTATGTGGCTGCTTTTGAGAATAACCCGAAGGGGGAAGGGGGTTTTTAAGTGGCATTGAAACAATCGAGTGTTGTGTACGCGACTCGTTGGTAATTTCATGGACGACTATTTAAATTCATAAGGCCTTCGTCTGTGGGTGAGTCTCCCAAGTCATGGAAGGGGTTGTAAATTGACAGTGTAGAAACTTCTCCACTGACTCAGTTATGTTTTGGAACTCGTTATTTGAAACATCTTAGAAAAAATAGTCACGTGATAATTAGGCTTGTATTATAAATTTTTTTTTTCAAAGTCACAAAATTATGCTCCAATGTATCATTATTTTACGTCATTTAAATTTTCGTTTTCTTCAAGGGTAATATCTCCAAAGAGTCTACATAACAAGTGGGGCCACTTCTCTCTTTGAGCCAATTAAAAAAGTGTCCTCAAAATTCGGTGGCGCCCTCTTCACAAATGCGCACACTTTGCGAACAGAGTTACCCTACTTGAGTTTAATAAATCAAAGTGAAACTAGCAAGTTTTTGAATAAATTTCGGGAGAACGTTTTTTTTAAATGGTTACGCTGACAAGAAGAACCTCTTCCGGGGGAAAGGGTGATTGTTTTCTTTGTTTAATTTGATTTTAGAATGAAAGGCGAGAGGTCATTAAAATTCCGGTCATTAAAACTCCGCACTGAACGAACCCGAACTGCTGATGAACAGCAGTCGATCTGTGCACACAAGGAGGTGCTATTCCTATTCTTCTTCTGGATAAACGAAAGAGAGCTTCAAAACAGACTGCAGCGACATCTGAAGCAAAGAGCGAATTTCCTGCGGACACTTTTTTGGCTGAGTGGCCCATCTTGTTATGTACTATCTTTGATATCTCTGAATTTCCAAACGGACAAGGTACATCAACAAATTTTAAGGCACGTAAATTTATCGTTTCGCGATTTCTATTTTCATTGTTTTGCCTTAAACACAAGTCACCGCCTCTTAAATAACGTAATAGTGTTTATAGGGACGTTAAAACTATACTATTTCAAATTTGAACATAAGTCGACGCCTCTTGAACAATGTATTAGTATTGATATGGGCGTTGAATCTATACTACTTCCCTTTTGCAAGTTGCTCCGAGGGAATTTATTTGTGGTGTTTCTACATATAACTGTTTCACGTCTTTGTCGGCCTGATTTAGATCATGATTAAGGTAGGAGGCCGGTTGCGTCAACCCTGCCTGGAAGGACCAACCTAAGGTGAATGGGATGATTTATCTCAGCTGACAGAAGGAGATACGCGATAAAATACCTTCCCCACGCAGGCATCGAACTCAGCGTGTTCTGCGAGCAACTTAGAATCTATGAGTGTTACCCATCGGGTGTAGTGACCTTTACTATTATATTGCAATTTGTTCCAAGGCATTTGGTATCGTTCATACAAAGTTTGCTGCTGCTGCTGTTGCTGTTGTTGTTGTTGTTGTTGTTGTTGTTGTTGTTGTTGTTGTTGTTGTTGTTGTTGTTGTAAGATTGTAAGAAACGTCTTTTGTATCTTTCTTTCTTTGTTCTTAGTGGTACGTATCTGCCGCTGTATGATCGTACAATTTGTGAGGAAAGTTCGTTTTTTAAATTTAATGCTGTTTATCTTTTTTATACTTATGATCTTATATATTTCATCAGTTCTATTCAAATCATATCCAGAGCTGACTTTCTTTATGGTTCAGTCCAATTTTCTTTGTCTTACACCCTATAGTTTCCAGCCCAGCAGCAAATACAAAACAATAACACGTTTTCGATCATGAAAAAGTAAAACGTGGACATAATTTTTGTTATCAAAATGAAAACTTTTTAATTTCCTAAAACAAAACAATCTATGCTTTATTTGTTATGCTCAAGAGCAACGTAGAGATGCCAATCTAGCAATCTAGCTTGCGGTCGAAGGTTACTCCAATATATATATATATATATATATATATATATATATATATATATATATATATATATATATATATATATATATATATATCTGTTGGAGTAGGAGTTTACAACCTTCACTCTTTCATCTTTAATAAATAATGTAGTGGTTGCTCTTGGTCGTTTTAAACTTTAAAGTCTATTTTTAATTTTTTTGTCGTTTATACATTTAGTAAAAGAAAGTGTTTATCAGACCAATCAGTGAATACATAAAACATCCTTGTATTCATTTTTCTTTATTCTTGTAAGGCCTTGGAGAGAAAAATCATCAGCAAATTTTATTAGTTTGGTGCTTTTGTTATTAAAAGTACAGTCGTTGGTGTAGAGCATAAACTCTTTAAGCCACACCCCTAATCATCTAGTAGGAAATATCCACACTTAGCCTTCTCGGGGCTCTCGGGGCCTAGAGGTTAAGGTGTTGGCCTCTCATTCAAAGGCACCGGGTTCTAATCCGGGTAGCGACCGAAAAATTGTCTTCTCTAAAATTGTCTCATTTCACCTCCTTTCCTGCTCTCTAGTAATATTCTGTCATCTGCTTTCGTCTCCTCTTTTCTGCCCCCACCCCCTCACCTCCTTTGCCCCCTCCTCTGGGCTCGGACTCTTTCTGCAGTCTTTCTACTGCTACTCCTTGACTCCTTCTTACAGCTGTCTTTCTGCCACACTCCTGATCTTCTGGTAGGAAAGATCTACACCTAGCCTTCTATTACAAGGGCGAAAAATCTCGGAAGGTCCGTGTGCAAGTTGCGCACGTTAAAGATCCCTTGGTGGTCGCCACCCGGGCAAAATTCAAAATTTTCTACCAACTAAAAAATATTACGTGTGTCCCGCGCGCTCATATGACCTTTTGCAGTTGCGAGCGCCGTAAAAACACTTACCAAAACAAAAACAAAAAAAACTAGTCTTCTCGGACAAGGACGAAAAATCTCGGAGGTCCCGAGTGCAAGTTGCGCACGTCAAAGATCGCCTGGTGGTCTAAAATCGATAAGAATAGGCTTTGGCCGCAACCCGGGCAATATTCGAAATTTCCTACCCAATGAAAATGTTTGGTGTGTCCCGCGCGTTCACATGACCTTATGATGCAATTGCAAGCGCCGTAAAATACTTACCCCCAAAAAAGAGCGTAAACAGGACAGGGGAGATTACACAATCTTCAAAGAGGTTATAAATAGAACTACAGCTCTCAGATTTGACGTCACTAGTGTCAAACTTGAGGGGCGCGCTGGCTATTCTGAAGAGGAATAAAAGGCCACTATCAGTGCACAGCAAGATAAAAATCACGAATTAATGATACTCTGTGTTGATTTCTTTTTAATGTCATTTTGGCATTTGCTCAAGTGTAACTATAGGAAATTTTCTGATTGTTTTTAAATGGATCGGAGATAGTCTCCGAACAATGTAAATAGCGCCTTTCACTGGGTGATTCCATGTGGATGAGTAATATTCAGGGGGGGAAAGGGTCGTATGGGCTTGAAAATTCCTTTTTAAAATAAAATCCATAATTTTTATTGATTTTTTTATATTCTGTGAGTTGCTCAAACTGTATGCCTAGATTTAGCACCGCTCACCACAACAAAGCGCTCGTATCGGCCATCTGGAATCAGAAATGTGACTTGGAGAAGCTGCTAGAAGCCTCAGCAGCCACTCTAGCGCACCTTCAAGACTGGCGGAACGAAAAAGAACCACTGGCAATGCTGTCGAGCGAAAACGAAGTAGCCAACCATGCGTAACTACCCTCCATCAAGATCGGCATACTATTCTGTCTCATTTGCGGAACCGATACCAATCAGCATGTGCTACAGCTGCAGCAGGGGTCCATGGAGATGAGATGTTGTGTAGCCAAACACCTTCGTCAATCGACGGCCATTTTAGTAAATGTTCTGAACGCTTAATTAAGACAATCGGCAATTATCCAAGTGTTGCGTTTTTTATTTAAATGTTGTCAGTATATTATAAGGAGCGCACCAATAACAACATTATAGTGGAAATATTAAGAGGGTTACACTGAGTAGAACTTAAAAATAACGATGGTGCACTCGTGTGTCGTTGTTTGGATACACAAAATGACGTCAAGGTGTGTGTGTGGGGGGTAAGAGAGACGGTGTAGGTAATTAGTACAAGTAAATATTTATTTATTATAGCCTGCTCTCTTTCAAATGTCCACGTGAAATGTATAAACATTCTTGCCCCTTTTGTTATTTTGCCAGTGAGCATGTAACTTTGTATGGCACTCCAGTGGACAAGCAACCAAACAATCAAAAGATAGATACGAGATAGATAGATAGATAGATAGATAGATAGATAGATAGATAGATAGATAGATAGAGTCTGCTTAAACTGAAATTTCCGGGAGTGGCGAATTTTCTTTGGTTTATCCGGGTTTTCAGTTTAGAGTGGCTTACTCAAATGAAAGAAAGATGTGGGGCAAGATAGCCAGGGGAAGACAAAGTATAACACGGATGAACTACATATTATGATCATGGACTGGCCTGGATATAACAGATTATGCAACGGCAGCTCACGACTTAAAGGATGGAGGGTCATTACACGTCAACCTCAGAGCCAGAGATGATACCTCCAGGTAGACTCCAATGACTGTCTACCGACAATGTTAAGTTGGCAATGAAAGTTGCTTGAAAAACAGCATGTATGGTACAAATGTAGAACACACAAGTGAACCAATAAAACTTTTATATTTTTCGTGCCCAAAGCCCTCAACTCACTGCATGCCCAGGAGGCCTCACAGACCTTTTCTTACATCACAGAGCAGGAAACTTTCTAGTCATGCTGCCCCACCACGAGATTAACAGCCCGCCGTAGGATCAACATCACATCTGTCACAATGTCGCTACCTGAGACTTTTAAAGTTCTATCTGACATTTTTGGCCATTTTGAGTTTTTAAGACCACGAGGCCAGAAACCAAATGTTCTATCTGCACTATCAAAATCTTGAGAATATTTGGAGTCGTTATCAAGATATTCAAAGTATTGCGCTCGAAAAATTTTGACATGATGTGAAGCTCAAGATCTTTGACATCAAATTTCCCCAAACTAGGTACTAGAACTTTGTAATTCTGAGGTAGTGATGTATTTATATACATGTATTTGGGATGCAGCCATGTAAAAAAGTGACTTCTTTAGACACGGTGGTCGAAGGCTTTACTAAATTTGAGCCACAATGTGCCTGTATTGAAGCATGGGAAACTTTTGAAATAATGAAATAATGAATTTCACTTGTTTGTTTTTTTGCAAGCACTGGCGCTTTAAGAACAGAGTATGTAATGTAAACAGTTCGACATCTTTAAAGAAAAAAAGAAAGGAGGATCAAGCCACATGTTTTTGGCTTCTCGTCATTTTTTAGGGTATTGTCAAACAGAACGAAGTATAAACTTAACAAGGCTTTTGAGTTTGCGTAGACGTTTGCCCTCAAGTTGCCGATTTATGTGCTGCTTGTATGTCATTTTGCTTAGACCCAACAATACAGACTCGCAATATTTGTTTTTCATTAACCGCACTGCTATCTCAATAGTTGGTTATTCTTCTCTGCCATTGCTCTTGTCTTGAATGCCGAGAAGGGTATCTCATCCAAAAAGAAAAGAAGGGAAAAAAAGCATGAAACAAATTGTCAGATACATCAATGAGTATTGTTTATACAACTTGTGTGTGTGTGTGTGTGTGTTTGTGTGTGTGTGTGTGTGTGTGTGTGTGTGCGTG